>NW_024118428.1:0-10939 GCF_003073215.2 Triticum urartu
CGTTCTAGTGCGCCCCTGCGAGAATTGGTAGGTGAGGGAGGGAGAGGAGGTCAAGGCGAAGACAACCGAGGGTAAGGGGGCGCTGGGAACCTTCTGCGTCGAGGGAAACGACCGGCGAAGGAGCTTCTGCTGCCGAACTTCGGCAAGATCGGGGCGACACCCTAGGGCACGGGTGATAGAGATTTTGGGAAAAATCGGCAAAGGAGGACTCGGGGGATATTTATACGGAGTCAGGACTGGGCTAGTGGCAGCAGGTCGATCGAAATCGATCGATACGATTCGACCTGGGTTCGGCTACAGAAGTTCAGGATGAACACGGCTGAGATGGGAGATGACAAGTTGGCCCTAGCAGTCAGTGGCTGAAGCGAGGGGCGACGGGCTGCACGTTGCTGCATACTGGTTCGGGTGGCCACTGGGCCGCGGTGTGGGGCGCTGCTGGGCCGCGGGCTGGCTGGCCGTCCGGCTCCCTGGCTCGCTCTCTCTCTCTCTAAAAAACATTTGTTACAGGAATTAAACTTATAGCTAAATAAAATACCAAGCTGGAAAATATAAAATAACAAAAACACACAGTAAAATATTATATCTAAATTAGAAACAGTGAACATTTTTACAACACAAATGCACTTAAAAATACAATTATGCAATACAAGCACATAAAGAGCATTATAAACAACTAATAAATAATTTTGAGTTCAAAAAGTCCAAAATAACTTAATTAGACACGAGAATATATTCTTAGCATTTTCCAAATATAATTTATAGGGAAGAAGTCATATTATCTCCACTCCAAATATATTGCCTTGAGTTGGAAAACACTTTAAATATTCAGAAAAATTAAATAAGCATAGAAATCATGATGAAAAGAATGATCTTATTAACATTCCAAATTTTAAAAATTTGGGATGTTACATTTCTCACTAAAGTAAGCTATGGGGCACTTCTCTTGCGTTAACACACCTCCTATGCCATTACCACTAGCATCGCAATAAATCTCAAAGGGTTTGTCAAAGTTGGGTAATGCAAGCACGAGAGCATGAGTAAGCAAATTCTTAAGCTCATTGAAAGCGGTGTCTTGGGATGGTCCCCAAACAAAAGGCGCATTTTTCTTGCTGAAATCATGCAAAGGTGAAGCAATGGTGCTAAAGTCCTTCACAAATCTACGGTAGAAACCGGCTAAACCAAGGAAGCTACGCACTTGATGCAAGTTGGTTGGTTGTGGCCAAGTTTTAATAGCATTGATCTTAGAGTCATCAACATGAACACCCTTAGAGGACACAACAAAGAAAATGAGCTTATCAAGGCCAAAAAGGCATTTGTCCATGTTATCATAGAGACGCTCTTTTCGAAGAGTTTGCAAAACGGTTCGAACATGGGTGACATGGTCTTTAAGAGATTTGCTATAAACAAGGATATCGTCGAAGTAGACCACAACAAACTCACCATTGTAAGGGCGAAACATATAATTCATAAGATGCATGAAAGTACCCGGTGCTTCCGGTAAACCCATAGGCATAACTAACCACTCATACAAACCAAACTTTGTTTTGAAAGCGGTCTTCCATTCATCACCCTCTTGTATGCGGATTTGATAGTAACCACTTTTAAGATCAATTTTGGAAAATATAGTGGCACCACTAAGTTCATCAAGCATATCATCAAGGCGTGGAATGGGATACCTATAGCAAACGGTGATAGCATTGATAGGTCTACAATCGGAACACATGCGAAAGTTACCGTCTCGTCTTGGCACAAGAATGACCGAAACGGCACAAGGACTCAAACTTTCACGCACATGTCCATGGTCTATGAGATGTTTTACTTGCCTTTGTATTTATTTGGTTTCTTCGTGGTTGACGCGGTAGGGAGCTTTGTTCGAAAGTGGTGCTCCGGGGATGAGGTCGATGCAGTGCTCGATGCCTCGTAGTGGAGGTAGTCCCGGAGGTAGCTCGTCGGGGAAAACATCTTGGATTCCTGCAAAAGAGAAGACAACACTAAAGGTAGAGTGTGAGAGGTGTTAGCTTTTGGTGCGTTGTCCTTGCAGAAAAGGACATAGTGTAGGACACTATATGGGTTCTCACACACTCCTCTTATCTCACTTTTGGTGGCAAATAGAACTAAGTTCTTCTTTTCGCTCATCGTGGAGGCACTCAATTTGGGCTTGTGGCGCTCACTCTCTTTTTGGTGGTTCACTCTCTCACTATTCTCTACATGATGGGTGGCTTGCTTGTCGACAATCACTTGGCTTGGAGACATAGGGCGAAGTACATATTCCTTTCCTTCCATCTTGAAGATGTAGTGGTTCATTCGGCCGTTGTGGATGACTCCTCTACCAAATTGCCATGGTCGACCAAGAAGAAGGTGGCAAACAGTCATTGGAACAACATCACACTCCAAAGTGTCCTCGTAAGCTCCGATTTTGAAGGAGACTTGCACTCTATGCTCGACTTGAATAGTTCCGGAGTCGCTTAGCCATTGAACTTTGTAGGGATGTGGGTGCTTCATCTTGGGCAATTGGAACTTGGAGCAAAGTTCTTCACTTGCTAAGTTATGACAACTCCCTCCATCGATGATGACCTTGACGGACCTTCCATTGATGCCGGCCTTGGTATGGAATATGTGGCATCTTTGGTCTTCTTCTTGGTGATGTTGAAGGGTCAAGACCTTGGAGACAACAAGAGCGGGACTTGAATCTTCATCACAAAAGACTTGTTCCTCTTCATCACTTAGTTGCCGGTGCATGGCGACTTGCTCAAGTGCTTCCGTTTCTCCTTCACTCATGGAGTCGTATGTACCATCATCGTTGAGGATCATGGTCCGCTTGTTGGTGCACTTAAAGGACTTGTGGCCTCGGCCTCCGCATGTGAATCATTTGAAGGAACTTGTCTTGACGGTCTCAGGTTGGGGTAGATGATGATGAAGCTCTCGGCTTGAAGTTGCTTGTTGTAGTAAGATGACTTGAGGTTGTCGAAGCTTTCTTGTAACTCGAGTTGTTGACGTTGCTTGTAGAAGGCTTGGTTGAGGTAGACGGTGTTGGAGTCGTTGAAGCTTGGGTGTTGGAGAAACCATATGACTTGGATGAGAACTTGGCATACTTAAATTCATCTTGCACTTGACGTTCTGCTTTGGTAGCTTGATACACTAGCTCGATGAGGTTCGAGTATGCTTGGAAGTCGGTGATCTTCTTGATGGGATGATTGAGTCCATTCAAGAAACGTGCCATAGTTTGTTCATCATCTTCCGTGACATTGGCTCGTATCATTGCAATCTCCATTTCCTTGTAGTACTCTTCAACGCTCTTGGTTCCTTTCTTGAGTAGTTGGAGTTTCTTGAAAAGGTCACGCTTGTAGTAGGTAGGCACGAAGCATGCTCTCATGACATCCTTCATTTGCGCCCAAGTAGTGATGGGTGGTTCACCTTTTGCCTCTCGCCGCTCAATGACTTGTTCCCACCAAATGAGGACATAGTCTTGGAACTTAAGGGATGCCATCGTGGTCTTCTTCTCTTCTTCATAGTTGTGCAAGCGGAAGATTTTGTCGACCTTCAATGCCCATGAAAGGTACTCTTCGGGATTATTGCTTCCATTGAACTTGGGCATGGTGAACTTTAGCTTGCCGTAGCGTTGTTCTTAATTGTGTTTGGGTCGGGGATGATGACGTCCTTGACGAGGAGGATCATCTCTCACAACTTGCTCTTACCGTGGAGGATTTCCATTGTCTTCTTGCTCTTGTTGAACTTGATGTTCTTGGCGAGCTTGTGGAGGAACTTGTCGAGCTTGACGATGCACACGAGCTTGGTATATTCGTTTTTGAACTTCCTCGCGAAGTGCTTATTGATGTTCACAAGCTTGTCGGCCTCGGTTGGCTATGACTTGAGTTGATTCTCGGAGGGCTTGTTGCGCCTCTAGTGCTTGAACTTCTCGCAATTGTTTCTCTTGACATTGTGCCTCAGCATCTTGTGCTTCTTAGTGTAGACGCGCTCGCTCTTCCTCTTCGTGTTGGCGTTGTCATTGCCGTTCTCGTGCTTGCGCAAGGGTAGCTTGGTTTTGACGATGTCGTTGTTCTTGAGAGTTGTTGTCGTGTAGAGGGTTGCGGTTGGCTTGACGATCTTGGCGCGTGGCTCGACGAAGAGTATTGGATGTCGGTGTACTTGAGCCGGAGATGGTTTAGTCGGAGTGACGACTTGAGCGGCTCCGTCTTGATGAGGACGAAGTGGAAGAAGAGTGGTTGAGCAACAAAGCACGAATCTCGTCCATTCTTGCATCATTCTTTTGCTTGCGGTCGTCGAGCTTGTGGTCAAAGTTGTCTCTTGTGCGTTGCTCGGAGAGTCACAAGTCGGTGGCGAGGTTGTCGATGCGTTCGCTCATTGCTTGTTTCTCTTGATGCAAAGCACGTTGTGCACCAAAGAGGTGGCTCTTTGTGACGTAGGAGTTCATGTCGTCATCTTGCCCGATGAAGAGTGGGTTGGTAGAAGTACTTGGCCTATCCATCATTCCAAGGGAAATATGTGAGTGGGAGAAAGAGAAGAACATATACCAAATGTACCTTGACCGATGTTGAAGATGGATCAAAGATCACTCCAATGTGGAACAAGGAAATAGCACAATTGGTACCAATTCTTGTCGGTTTCTCACACCTACACAAGTAAAATCTTATGGTGGAGCTCGGTTAGGATGGTGGCACAAAATTTGATGCAATTGTTAGTGAGCTTCAACAATGTTGGAAAAGATTCGCAAGTTTGCAATGCAACAAGTAGACCAAGCAAAATAAGGTACACAGAAACACACATGCAAAGAGATAAGTGGGGTCGTGCAACCTAGGATGAGCCAAAATGTGGAATCCACGAAAATGCTCTTGTTGCACAACACTAGAGAGACGCTAGCACGATTGCACAATAGGCAGATACAAGAACTTGTGCACAACCTACTAAGCAAAAATGCAACGACTTCTATCCCAAGTATGCTCTATGTATGGTGTTTCGATGATATGATCCAAGATGATCTAGTATGACAATCTTAATGTTGTATGATGCTATGGTTCTTGCTTAAAAGCTCTTTGCTTATCTTTCCTTTTTTCTTAAAAGCTTGTTTGGCTCTTTGTGTTTGAGCTCTTTTCTCATACAATGCTTCACGAACCAAGATAGCAATTGAGTATGCGATGACACTTTGTGACACAAGAGATGATATGCACCAATGATATGTATGTATGCTATGGGAAGTATGATCACTAATGTGCACAAGTCACGTTGCCGACAATACTCAAAGGCTAGTCTCGATGGGTAAGTGACGCAAAAGGTAAGGCTATGATGACTATCAATGTAATGGCAAGAATGATGTATCGCTATACCAAGATGAGTTTACCGCTTCTTGCTTACGGTATGGTGCCAAAATGGTGGAGTGGTTGTTGTTGATGATGCGTCCATGGTGAAGATAAGCGGCAGTGATGTTGATGTCAAATCATACCTAAATAGCCGAAACACAATAGGACACGGAACCACAACTCAAATTCTCAAAGCACAATGTGGCAAAAACGCATCGGAGTGCGAAATGAGTAAGCAATGGTGGTTGCGGAAAGTGGTGGAGGTATGGGGATGTGTATGCGGAAGTGGGGCGGTGGCTGCAATTTTTTTTGGGGGGGGGATTCAGTTTCGTCAGGTTTTTGCGGACGTCCGGTGGCGGCGGACGTCCGGTGCCTGGGCGAAAATCGGGCATGGGATCAACAACCAGGGTTCTTCAAGGGGAGGTCAAAATTCGTTGAATCCGCGTGATTTAGTGGATGGAAAAGGTGGAGATGAAGGGGAAAGGTAGATCCACTCAAGGCAAAGCAAATCCACGGATGAAATCCAAGAAGATTTCATCACAGCAACAAATCACAAAAAAATTGGGGCTATTTTTGTGGGGAATTTTCGAATTAGGGACAAAATCAACAAAAACAAGGCTAGAAACACAACGGGGAGGCTCCAAAATCATGATCAACGTGGCTCTAGATACCAAGATGATGTAGGGTGGAACCCTATATGGCCGATCTTTCACAGAAGGAGCGGATCCCCTGATGAACACGAAGAACACAAGGGAAATCACAAAGGGGAACACAAGAGAAACACTCAAACCAACAAGTATGATCACACATGTGCTAGATCCATGAACACAAAAGGAGATACATGATCCACGATCAACAAGGGACGATACACAATAACCGGTTCTTCTCCAAAGAAGGTCTTGATGGGGCCACCCAAAAGGGGGACTTGAATCCAAAGGGATCTTCTCCGTAGAGGGGCCGCGGTCTCTCTCGTGGAGTAGATCCGATGTGGATGAGTGATGCTCTATCTCTAATATGAGCTATCACAATGCTAACCCTAGCTAGGAGGAGTAGGAGGTCTATTTATAGTCTTAGTGCAAATGGGGACGAAGTGAGGGGGTACATGGGCCTCGGGCGTGAATCCTGTGCGCAGACAGGTATCGGACGTCCGCTGGGGACTGGTCGTCCGGTGGCTCATGGGCGGCCGGACGTCCGGTAGTCGCCGGTCGTCCGCTCGTTCTGGCTCGGATGCTGAAGCAGTGGATTTCCGGAAGTGGCCGGTCGTCCGGTCGCCGGACGTGCGGTGGCATCGGACTTCCGCTCGTTTGGCTCGGGTGCGGGGTCACCGGTCGTCCGGTTCCGGCCCGGCGCCCCCCCGCCGCCATTGGGTGTAGTCGCTCTGCGGCTCTCCTCCAAGTACCTGATCACACATAGTGTTTCCGCTTGAGGTAGTAGCCATGTCTCATGTATAGGAAATGGTAGTTCGAAGAGGAGCGAGTTCTTATCTTTGATAGCCTTTGCTCGTGCCCTTGTCATTGGTCCAAGTGGTGTCGTGGGAGACGTAGGTAGGTCCACGTGGATGATCTTGGGATGCTCCGCATCACTTTGGCTCTTATTACACATGAAGAACACAGTGGAGATGATTCTGACAGGTATGAATGTTTAGTTGCTCAACGTGTTTTGAGTGTGTAGGTCACACAAGCTGAGAAAAATCAAAGGCATAATTTGTTCCATACAATGGGAGTTGTGAAGGAACGTTCTATTCGCGTCATCAAAGATGGAGGGAGCTGCAATAACTTGGTTAGCATGGAGATGGTGGAGAAGCTATCCCTCACCACAAGACCACATCCACATCGTTACTATATCGAATGGTTCAACAACAACAACAAGGTTAAGGTAACACGTACTATTCGTGTGCATTTTAGTATCTCCACATATGCTGATTATGTTGACTGTGATGTGGTACCCATGCAAGCATGTTCCTTATTACTTGGTAGACCATGGCAGTTTGATAAAAATTCTGTACACCACGGTAGAAATAATCAATATACTCTTGTTCATAAGGATAGCCATATTACTTTGCTTCCTATGACTCCTGATTCCATTTTGAAAGATGATATTAATAGAGCTAATAAAGCAAAACAGGAGAAAAATAAGTGTGAAAATCAGATTGTGGCAAAAGAATTTGAGCAACAAATGAAAGCTAATAATAAACCATCTAGTGTTCCTTCTGAAATTAAATTGAAAAGTGCATGTTTACTTGCCACCACTGATATTGATGATCTAGATTTCAGCAAATCTGTTTGCTATGCTTTTTTGTGCAAAGAGGCATTATTTTCATTCGAGGACGTGCCTTCCTCTTTGCCCCCTGCTGTCACTAACATTTTGCAGGAGTTCGCTGACGTCTTTCCACAAGACGTGCCACCGGGATTACCACCTATTCGAGGGATTGAGCATCAAATTGACTTAATTCCCGGTGCATCGCTACCCAACTGTGCACCATACCGTACCAATCCTAAGGTGACGAAGGAGATTATACGTCAAGTACAGGAGCTGCTCGACAAAGGTTATATACGCAAATCTCTTAGTCCTTGTGTTGTTCCTATTATACTAGTGCCTAAAAAGGATGGTACGTCGCGTATGTGTGTTGATTGTAGAGGCATTAATAATATTACTATTCGTTATCATCATCCTATTCCTAGGCTAGATGATATGCTTGATGAATTGATTGGCTCTACAATATTCTCCAAAGTTGATTTGTGTAGTGGATACCATCAAATTCGTATGAAATTGGGAGATGAATGGAAAACAACATTTAAAACTAAGTTTGGATTATATGAGTGGTTAGTCATGCCTTTGGGGTTAACTAATGCACCTAGTACTTTCATGAGACTAATGAATGAAGTTTTATGTGCTTTCAATGGATGATTTGTGGTAGTCTATTTTGATGATATACTGGTTTATAGCAAATATTTGGAAGAACATTTGGAACATTTACGTGCTGTTTTTATTGCTCTACGGGATGCATGTTTGTTTGGTAACCTTGGGAAGTGCACCTTTTGCACCGACCAAGCATCTTTTCTTGGCTATGTTGTTACTCCACAGGGAATTGAAGTTGATAAACCCAAAACAGTCACACAAGTGAGGAGTTTTCTTGGCCTCGCTGGATTCTATAGGCATTTTGTGAGAGATTTCAGCACCATTGCTGCACCTCTCAATGAGCTTACAAAGAAGGATGTGCCTTTTGTTTGGGGTACCACACAGGAAGAAGCCTTCATGGTATTGAAAGATAAGTTGACACATGCTCCTTTACTCCAACTTCCTGATTTTAATAAGACTTTTGAGCTTGAATGTGATGCTAGTGGAATTGGATTAGGAGGTGTGTTATTACAAGATGGCAAACCTGTTGCATACTTTTCGGAAAAATTCGTTATACTATGCTTTCACAACTTGACTTTAAAATATTTGGTTTGGAGACCATCAAAGATCAATATGTGCATGCTGCTGATTTTAAAGATGTAATGCAAAATAGTAAAGAAGGAAGAACATGGAACAAGTTCGTCGTTAATGATGGATTTGTGTTCCGTGCTAACAAGCTGTGCATACCAGCTAGCTCCGTTCGTCTTTTGTTGTTGTGGGAGGCACATGGAGGAGGACTAATGGGACACTTTGGCATGAAGAAGACGGAGGACGTACTTGCTACACATTTCTTTTGGCCAAAGATGAGACGGGATGTTGAGCCTTTTGTTGCTCGCTGCACTACATGTCAAAAAGCAAAGTCAAGACTCAATCCTCAAGGTTTATATATGAATTTGCCTATACCTAGTGTTCCTTGGGAGGATATATCTATGGACTTTGTTTTAGGTTTACCTCGAACAAAGAAGGGGAGCGATAGCATATTTGTTGTCGTGGATAGGTTCTCGAAAATGGCACACTTTATACCATGTCATAAAAGCGATGATGCTGTTAATGTTGCTGATTTGTTCTTTCATGAAATTATTCGCTTACATGGTGTGCCAAATACTATTGTTTCAGATCGTGATACTAAATTTCTTAGCCACTTTTGAAGATGTTTATGGGCTAAGTTGGGGACTAAACTGCTCTTTAGTACTGCTTGTCACCCCCAAACTGATGGACAAACTGAAGTAGTCAATAGAACATTGTCTACGATGCTTAGGGCTGTTTTGAAGAATAACAAGAAAATGTGGGAAGAATGCTTGCCTCATATTGAATTTGCTTATAATCGTTCATTGCATTCTACTACTAAGATGTGCCCTTTTGAAATTGTGTATGGTTTCCTACCTCGTGCACCTATTGATTTGTTGCCTCTTCCATCTTCGGAGAAGGTTAATTTTGATGCTAAAGAACGTTCTGAATTGATTTTAAAAATGCATGAGTTAACTAAGGAAAACATTGAGCGTATGAATGCTAAATATAAACTTGCTGGAGATAAGGGTAGAAAACATGTTGTGTTTGCACCTGGAGATCTTGTTTGGTTACATTTGCGTAAAGATAGATTTCCTAATCTGCGCAAATCAAAGCTAATGCCACGTGCTGATGGTCCTTTTAAGGTTTTAGAGAAAATAAATGATAATGCATATAAACTTGAGCTACCTGCAGATTTTGGGGTTAGTCCCACTTTTAACATTGCAGATTTGAAGCCTTATTTGGGTCAGGAAGATGAGGTTTCGTCGAGGACGACTTAATTTCAAGAAGGGAAGGATGATGAGGACATCAATACCATTGTTACACCCACAACCCTGCTGCTATACATACCAGACCAATTACTAGAGCTCGCGCACACCAATTAAATTATCAGGTACTTTCGTTTCTTGGTAACGATTCTAATGTTCATGAGAATATGATGCTACCTAAATTGGATACATTTGTTTTGCTTACAAATGAAGGGCCTAGCTTGGACAAGAAAGATAAACCTTGGAGCAAGTTCAAGCATGGAGATGATGGCATGCGCAAGGGGAACATGAACGGAGTTACAAGTGATGATTCCAGGACTTTGAAGCCACCATAATGAGTGCATGAAGCCTTTGACGAAATATACAAGATGCCACTTCATAAATTTCGTCCAGAGGCTATTCTAGGTGCCGCGTCACCTTATTTTGGGGCCAGGCCCATGTAATTTCAAAATACTTGATTATAGGAAGTTTTTAGAGTCCGTATATGTGGGGAAACAAGAGTTAGGGTTGGTTTCGGACCCCTCCTCCAAGGGCCACGAAATTCCCCCTCTCTCCTCCATATATACAGCCCTTAGGGAATCGTTTAGACTTTGGGTTTTTGTTTAGATTAAAAGTTCGCCATAGCTGCTACTTCGCGTACTTCGTTTGTGTTCAACGACCAGACCAAGACGTCACAGAACCCCACCTTGATCAATAAAGCTTTCATCCTATATTCGCAATCTCCAGATTGCAATCTCAGTTTCTTGCTTGTTGTTCATTTGCTCGCAGGAAACAGACCCTCGTGGTCAGGTTGATCGTGCTCTGGCATGGTCAATAACCCCTCGGAAGTTGGTTTAGCGATTGCTAAGGCGCGACGTCTCGCACGTTCGTAGTCGGATCTTCAAGGTCGACTCCCACAGAAAACGATAGCCACCATCTCATCGAAACATCGGGACACCTTAGCCTCTATCA
>NW_024118429.1:0-8410 GCF_003073215.2 Triticum urartu
GATATAATGTTCATGCTTAACGCTGGCACCAAATAACAATTATTTAGGTCTAAAAATAATCCCGAAGGTAGATGTAGAGGTAGCGTGCCGACGGCGATCACATCGACTTTGGAACCATTTCCCACGCGCATCATCACCCCGTCCTTAGCTAATCTTCTCTTAATCGGTAGCCCCTGTTTCGAGTTGCAAATATGAGCAACAGAACCAGTATCAAATACCCCGGCGCTACTGCGAGCATTAGTAAGGTAGGCATCAATAACATGTATATCAAATATACCTTTCACTTTGTCATCCTTCTTATCCGCCAAATACTTGGGGCAGTTCTGCTTCCAGTGACCAGTCCTGTTGCAGTAGAAGCACTCAGTCTCAAGCTTAGGTCCAGACTTGGGCTTCTTCACTTGAGCAGCAACTTGTTTGCCGTTCTTCTTGAAGTTCCCCTTCTTCCCTTTGCCCTTCTTCTTGAAACTGGTGGTCTTGTTGACCATCAACACTTGATGCCCCTTCTTGATTTCTACCTCCGCAACCTTTAGCATCGCGAAGAGCTCGGGAATTGTCTTATCCAGCCCTTGCATATTATAGTTTGTCATGAAGCTTTTGTAGCTTGGTGGCAGTGATTGAAGAACTCTGTCAATGACACTATCAACCGGAAGATTAACTCCCAGCTGAGTCAAGTGATTGTGGTACCCAGACATTGTGAGTATGTGCTCACTAACAGAACTATTCTCCTCCATTTTGCAGTTGTAGAACTTATTGGAGACTTCATATCTCTCAATCCGGGCATTTGCTTGAAATATTAACTTCAACTCCTGGAACATCTCATATGCTCCATAACGTTCAAAACGTCGTTGAAGTCCCGGTTCTAAGTCGTAAAGCATGGCACACTGAACTATCGGGTAGTCATCAGCTTTGCTCTGCCAGGTGTTCATAACATCTGGAGTTGCTCCTGCAGCGGGTTTGGCACCTAGCAGTGCTTCCAGGACGTAATTCTTTTGTGCAGCAATGAGGATAATCCTCAAGTTACGGACCCAGTCCGTGTAGTTGCTACCATCATCTTTCAACTTAGCTTTCTCTAGGAACGCATTAAATTCAACGGAACAATAACATGGGCCATTTATCTACAATAACATAGGCATGCAAAATACTATCAGGTACTAAGTTCATGATAAACTAAAGTTCAATTAATCATATTACTTAAGAACTCCCACTTAGATAGACATCCCTCTAATCATCTAAGTGATCACGTGATCCATATCAACTAAACCATGTCCGATCATCACGTGAGATGGAGTAGTTTTCAATGGTGAACATCACTATGTTGATCATATCTACTATATGATTCACGCTCGACCTTTCGGTCTCAGTGTTCTGAGGCCATATCTGCATATACTATGCTCATCATGTTTAACCCGAGTATTCTGCTTGTGCAAAACTGGCTTGCACCCGTTGTATGTGAACGTAGAGCTTGTCATACCCGGTCATCACGTGGTGTCTCGGCACGACAAACTGTAGCAACGGTGCATACTCAGGGAGAATACTAGTACCTTGAAATTTAGTGACAGATCATCTTATAGTGCTACCGCCGAACTAAGCAAAATAAGATGCATAAAGGATAAACATCACATGCAATCAATACAAGTGATATGATATGGCCATCATCATCTTGTGCCTTTCATCTCCATCTCCAAAGCACCGTCATGATCACCATCGTCACCGGCTTGACACCTTGATCTCCATCGTAGCATCATTATCGTCTTGCTAACTATTTCTTCCACGACTATCGCTACCGCTTAATGATAAAGTAAAGCAATTACATGGCGATTGCATTTCATACAATAAAGAAACAACCATATGGTTCCTGCCAGTTGCCGTTAACTATGTTACAAAACATGATCATCTCATACAATAATTTATATAATCACGTCTTGACTATATCACATCACAACATGCCCTCCAAAAAAAAGTTAGACGTCCTCTACCTTGTTGTTGCAAGTTTTATGTGGCCGCTACGGGCTTCTAGCAAGAAACATTCTTACCTACGCATCAAAACCACAACGTGGTATAGTGATTGCTTTTTGATCTTCAGAAAGAACCTTGTTCATTGAATCCGATTCAACTAAAGTTGGAGAAACTGACACCCGCCAGCCACCTGTGTGCAAAGCACGTCGATAGAACCAATCTCATGAACACGGTCATGTAATGTCGGTCCGGCCGCTTCATCCAACAATACCGCCGAATCAAGAAACAACTAGTGACGACAAGCAATATGTATATACCCACGTCCACAACTCCTTTGTGTTCTACTCGTGCATATAACATCTACGCATAGACCTGGCTCGGATGCCACTGTTGGGGAACGCAGTATTTCAAAAATTTCCTACGATCACGCAAGATCTATCTAGGAGAGTGTGTCTACGTACCCTCGTAGACCGAAAGCAGAAGCGTTGAGTAACGCAGTTGATGTAGTCGAACGTCTTCGCGATCCAACCGATCAAGTACCGAACGCACAGCACCTCCGCGATCTGCACACGTTCAGCTCGGTGACATTCCTCGAACTCTAGATCCAGCTGAGGCCGAGGGAGTGTTTTGTCAGCACGGCGGCGTGTTGACGGTGATGGTGAAGTTACCGACGCAGGGCTTCACCTAAGCACTACGACAATATGACCGAGGTGGAAATCTGTGAAGGGGGGCACCGCATATGGCTAAGAAATCTTTGTATTTCTATGGGGTGCCCCCCTCCCCCGTATATAAAGGAGTGGAGGAGGGGGCCGGCCGACCTCATAGGGCGCGCCCCAAGGGGGGAATCCTACTCCTACTAGGAGTAGGTTCCCCCCTTTCCTAGTCCAACTAGGAGGGGGAAGGAAGGGGAAGAGGGGAATAAGGAAAGGGGGCCCGGCCCCCTTCCCAATTTGGATTGGGCTTGGGGGATCGCCCCTCCTCTTGGCCGCCTCCTCTCTCTTCCACTAAAGCCCATGAAGGCCCATTAACCCCCCCGGGGGGTTCCGGTAACCCCCCGGTACTCCAGAAAATGCCCTGAACTTATTGAAACCTTTCCGGTGTCCAAACATAACCTTCCAATATATCAGTCTTCATGTCTCGACAATTTAGAGACTCCTCGTCATGTCCGTGATCACATCCGGGGCTCCGAACAACCTTCGGTACATCAAATCACATAACTCACAATACATATCGTCATTAAACGTCAAGCGAGCGGACCCTACGGGTTCGAGAACTATGTAGACATGACCGAGACTCGTCTCCAGTCAATAACCAATAGCGGAACCTGGATGCTCATATTGGTTCCTACATAGTCAACGAAGAACTTTACCGGTCAAACTGCATAACAACATACGTTGTTCCCTTTGTCATCGGTATGTTACTTGCCTGAGATTCGATCGTCGGTATCATCATACCTAGTTCAATATCGTTGCCGAAAAGTCTCTTTACTCGTTCCGTAAGGCATAATCCCGCAACTAACTCATTAGTTACATTGCTTGCAAGGCTTATAGTGATGTGCATTACCGAGAGGGCCCAGAGATACCTCTCCGACAATCAGAGTGACAAATCCTAATCTCGATCTATGCCAACTCAACAAACACCATCAGAGACATCTGTAGAGCATCTTTATAATCACCCAGTTATGTTGTGACATTTTATAGCACACTAAGTGTTCCTCCGGTATTCGGGAGTTGCATAATCTCATAGTCATAGGAACATGTATAAGTTATGGAGAAAGCAATAGCAATAAACTAAACGATCATAGTGCTAAGCTAACGGATGGGTCATGTCAATCACATCATTCTCTAATGATGTGACCCTGTCCATCAAAATGACAACTCATGTGTATGGCTAGGAAACTTAACCATCTTTGATTAACAAGCTAGTCAAGTAGAGGCATACTAGTGACACTCTGTTTGTCTATGTATTCACACATGTACAAAGTTTCCAGTTAATACAATTATAGCATGAATAATAAACATTTACCATGATATAAGGAAATATAAATAACAACTTTATTATTGCTTGTAGGGCATATTTCCTTCACCGACAACTCTCCGGCTCTACGTTGCGCTTGATGTGTTCGACACATTCACCGACTGGAATTATTGTTATTCTATTAGGTAAAAGATGGATTCTGATTCTTCGTCGGACAAGGGGTATGGACCGACGGAGCTTGACCAAATGATTCAAGATGAGTTCTTCAATTCCTCGGTTTCGGATGAAGAAGTGGACATGATCATGCTCATGAGCATGCAAGAGGAAATGGACCGGCAAGTAGAGCATATTCTCAACTTCAAGGGCTCAATCAAAGTGAGAAGAGTGATCAACCATAACAGGGTGTCCGGAGCAAAGCTACTGCACAATGACTACTTTGCTCGCACACCTGCTTTCCCGGATGATCCATGGTTTCGTCGTTGTTTTCGCATGCGGAAACCACTATTTCTATGCATTGTGGAAGGAGTGGAGGTACACGACGACTACTTCAAGATGAGAAGGGATTGCTGCGGCCAACTCTCTTTCTCGGCCAAGCAGAAGTGCACGGCTGCTCTAAGGATGCTTGCACTTGGTACTGTTGTAGACACCATTAGTGAGATAGTCAGCATGGGGGAGAGCACGTGCCTAAAGACTACTTTCAAATTTTCCAGCGTCGTGGTTGAGGTGTTTGGACCGAAGTATCTCAGAGAACCAAATGCGCAGGACACAGAGAAGTTGTTGGCTATTGGAGAGGCAAGGGGGTTTTCAGGAATGCTCGAATCAATTGATTGCATGCATTGGCAATGGAAAAACTGCCCCAAAGGTCTGCGGGGAATGTATCAAGGTCACACCAGAGAGGCCACCATCATACTAGAAGCGGTGGCATCACATGATTTATGGATTTGGCATGCTTTCTTTGGAATGCCCGGTTCTCACAATGACATCAACGTGCTGCAACGATCTCCGGTATTCAGGAGGCTTTGCAATGGGGAATCATCGTCGTGGAACTACACCGTCAACGACCGGGACTATAACATGGAGTACTATCTTGCCGATGGTATCTATCCACAGTGGGCGGCGTTTGTGAAGACCATATCTGAGTCGTGTGGCAATAAATAGAGCCACTTTGCAACAATGCTGGAAGTGGCTAGGAAGGACGTGGAGAAGACATTTGGTGTGCTTCAAGCTCGTTGGGGAATTGTGCGGAGCGGTGCAATGATGTGAGAATCAGAAACTTTGTGGCAGTCGATGACATGTTGTGTTACTCTGCACAATATGATTGTCGAGGATGAGGGTGAAGGTCTAGCTCAAACTCATGATTTCGAAGCACCCGAAGAACAAGTTGAAATCCCGGAAGATCAAGATGCGGCTCAACTTATGAACTTTTTGCAGATGCACCAAAATCTTCGAAATCAGCAGGTGCACAAGCAGCTACTCAATGATCTTGTGGAGCACATGTGGATCCACAATGGTAACCAAGGAGGCAGTGCTTGAGTTTGGCACTTCAAATAAATTTTATGTAAACATTATGTATGTTTCATACCAACAATAACTATTTACGTGCGACATTGTGTTGCATGATCGATGTGCATGTATTTGCATGGATTTGAGAGTCCGGATTCGAGATATGTGAATGTATGATACAAAATTTGAGGGGCCGTCCGGACGTGCCCGTGGGCGTGCCTGGACGCGTCCACGGGCGTTTGAGAGGCCAGATTTGCCAAGTCCGGATCTTAGGTGATGTTTACAAAACCCCTTCTCTAACAATGAATATAAAAAAGAATCACACCAGAAATGTCTCATTTTTTATCCGTTTTATTCTCTCACAATGCAGTTTACAAGAATTACACTTCCATACACATAGACATGATTACATAATCAGTATATATATTCTCCCCAAGAAATGTACAAATTGAACACATCCATCTACACTAAGAACCTGAATAGCCTGAAATCAAGGGAATGGCACACATGGAATGGCTCCAGAATTAGTTACCACATAAGCTAATGATGAAACAAAGAGTCAAAGACTAGTTAGGAGCAGGTCAACATGTGACGAAAGATGATTGTTCATGCGAATAAACAAACTCAGATGCAGAGATGGTAAGAGCATCTCCAACAGGCGCACAAAAGTTTCGCGCCCTAAAATAGTTTTAGCATGCCGGTGTAGCACTTTTAGCGCGCTGGACCCAACATTAGTTTACCAGATGCCTAAAAACGTGCGTCCAAAAAAACATGCAGTGTAAACTGTGAAGCGCGCGCAATCCGATGCCTCAAATTTATAGCATGCGGTAGCGTTTTTCAGCGCGCACCCAACCCTTTTTTGCGCGTGCACTATTTTACAGCTTCTGCTGGAGCTGTCCGGTGCCAAGAAAATCTGAATTTTAACACGCGGAGCAGTTCTTGGGCGCCTGTTGGAGATGCTCTAATAGTGCAATTAAAACCATTCAGCTGCGCATCGAGGGCAAACGCCCGCGCTAGCCACGTCGGCACTGGACCCCGCGAGGACCGCCCCATCTCTCTCGTCGTCACCCCACACCCCATTCCCCAAATTCTTCTCCTCTCCCTTGTTTGCCGCCGCCAGCACTCATCGGCGCCCTCCCCCACAGTCGTCGTCGCCACCGCTGCCACCAGTGTCCTCCCTCACAGCCTGCGCCCCACCCCTTCTCTCCTACCCTTATCCCGACCACCAGGCAACCTCCTCGCCTCCCCTTCGCCACAGATCGAGAAGCAGGTCGGGATCCACGGCCACGGCGGCGTGAGCGCCCCGATTTAGGTTTAAGTCGTGTGACGAGGGTGCTCTCTGAAGCGCTAACCCAAGTGCCGACGCCACGGACAAGGTGCCCTCTCCATCACTCCCCTCTCTGTATTTTTGATTTGGAGTTGGTGCTCTGTTCGTGAAGCGCCCTCTCTTCTCTGCTGCAAGGTTCGTGAAGATCTTTGCCCATGGAAATCGAGCAGGCAGGAGGTATGAATATCTCCTCTCGTCTGGTTTTCTTCATCCCCTATGTGATGGGTGCCATCTGCTTTTGTGCATGTTTCATGGAGAGGAGAAGATGCTCCGATCCCATCAGCTGAAGGAGGATGCCCGCCATCCAAGGTGCTCAACATCACCACCATCTGTTGCTTGCCAAGGTAACCTCTATAATATGTTCTGTTGGCGGAAAGTTCGGGACTAAGTTTGTATTGTGTAGCTTCTCCCTATTGCTTCTTGCACCGAAAAAGGAAGATAATGCTTTAAACAAAACAGCCATCTGTAGTTCAGTCAGCTTCAATGCAATGCATGGGTGCTGTCGCAACCAAAGCAAGTTCCAGAACAATATAAAAGCCTGAAAGATCAAAGTAATTACCCTGGTAAGAAATACCAGGTAAGATCAGTTTACTTGCGCAAGATAAAAATAAGGATCAAAACAAGGAGGGGTATCTTAATTAGCAAATCATTGAAGAAAATCGTAGCTGTTCATGTTCACAGAATTCTTGAGTTCATATCTCATAAGAAAGAAGCACACTGATAAAACTACATGTACCCTTGTGAGTTCACTTATCACATAAGAAATGTACTGAATAAAATGTTTGTGTGAGTATAGATAACATGAGTAATAATTACCAAATACTTCGGGAGAGGATGCCCAGTTGGCTTGTCAAGCGAAACTATTTGTGCATATGTAGATGATTTCGCATTTTCTGAGAGTGAACTAAACTGAACTACTTTGCAGAGCGAAGATGTCTGTCTGATAGGCAAAGCAGACATAGCAAAGCTTCTTGTACATATTCGGGAGAGGATGCCTGTTGTGACGATGATCAGACCAGTAGCGCACGTTTGCGGACACCAGTGGGCAGAACCGCAGAAGTCAGAACATTGGACGCAAACACAATCGGCAACGGCGACCAGACGTGCAGCGACCCGACGATTGGCGACGTCTGCAGTACTGGGCGAGTGACAGACTAGTGACAAAGTGATGATTCAATTGATCTGATGGATTCAGGGATAGTTGGCTATCGGCATCCATGACGCCTGAGGGAGTCCTGGATTAGGGGGTGTCCGGATAGCCGGACTATACCTTCAGCCGGACTCCAGGACTATGAAGATACAAGATTAAAGACTTCATCCCGTGTCCGGATGGGACTTTCCTTGGCGTGGAAGGCAAGCTTGACGATGCGGATATTCAAGATCTCCTACCATTGTAACCGATTTTGTGTAACCCTAACCCTCTCCGGTGTCTATATAAACCGGAGGGTTTTAGTCCGTATGGCAACTTCATCATACAACAATCATACCATAGGCTAGCTTTTAGGGTTTAGCCTCCTTGATCTCGTGGTAGATCTACTCTTGTACTACCCATATCATCAATATTAATCAAGCAGGACGTAGGGTTTTACCTCCATCAAGAGGGCCCGAACCTGGGTAAAACATTGTGTTCCTTGCCTCCTGTTACCA
>NW_024118430.1:0-9834 GCF_003073215.2 Triticum urartu
GTACCGCCGCCAAGGAGGAGGCCACCAAGCCGGCGCCGGCCATGAAGGAGGTACGTCCATACGTTTTAGTTTGCTCAACATTCTGTCCCGTTTCCATATCTCGTGGTACATGTGTACTTAGCACAGAACTCAGCGTGTGTACCTTATGTTGCTTTTGCAGCACGTGGAGATCCGATCGAGAGCTCCCAACGTGTCAGGAGGATCAGGGGCGGGGGTCAATTAGCACACTGCATGCATGCATGCTGATGCGGCTGAAGATGTGTTTGTCGTTGCAGATTCGTTTGTCTGGTTCTTTCGGTGCACGCCTTGTAATTTAGCTTGCGGATTCTTGTTGTTTCCTGTAACTGTAAGTGTGCCGCTTTTGTTGTGCAATCTCCTCCTGTTAATTTCTTGGGACGAAATCTTGTGTAATCTCGACGTACGCCGACCGTGAGGTTAATTTGGTGTGCTGTCACGTACGTATAAGGTTAATAAGGGTATTTTTGTGGAGAAGATAGTGCTTGCATCAAGGAATGTCCTCCGTTTTCCGTTTCGTGCAGCTGTGCGGGCACATAACGCAGTGCGTCAAGGCGGCGAACGACTGTGTAAGCATCAAGATTAGCTATAGCAGAAAGCTTATGGGATACACGATTCAACTACTTTTTTTTTGAGGGGCACGATTCAACTACTTGGATCATTGTTTTCCACCCCCACTGCACTAGAAGGTGACGCCCACCTTCGTCACGCGGTTGTTTATTGGAGTTTTTCTTTTCTTGCAAAAGTAATTTGTATTACTCAAACCAGACCAACACGGTCCAAATTACAAAAGTTCAAAAGAATATCCGGGCCTGACCTCAACCATACGGCAGTTCTTGGTTGTGTACGCCTATAAAATGCCATTGCATCACTAGCTAGCCTGGTTTTGGAAGTGCATGGTATGTGTAATACAAATTACACAATCATCATGCATAAGGGCATGCATCTCTTTCAACAAAAAAGTACTCCTAATAGCATTGGCATGACAGTTCATATCAATAAACTGCGGTATTTATGGAAAACCATACATGTCAACCATATAGGCACTATCTCCTTGTATTCATAGACCGCTATCCAGCATGCATATATAGCTAAAACTCCACCCACAAAACGCCATCTAACATACATCATGAGTGTTCAGTAATAATATAGAGTATCACATCAGAAAACTGACACTATGTTGACTATTGGGTTCTCTACACCACATCCATTAACATAATAGCAAGATCAACTATCTTTTTATCCTTAGTGGCAAGGCTACAACAATGTGCTTTGTATTCTTATTGCCAGCGAAAACAATTATTGAAAGAAATCAACCCCAACTAATCCTCACAAATCCCTATCGCAGAACATTCATCTAAACATGACTAGTGAAAAAACTAATAGATCGGAGACCATATGCATATAAAATTGTGCATAAATAAACAAAATAAATCCATGTATAATAGGATCACAAAATGACAATTCATCACATTGCAACAAAAATATCAAAGATTACATCAGATTGATCACAAGCATGTTAGGAAACTCATGTGATATTTGTGTTGAAGAACGGGGGAGAGAAGATGCCACATAGCTATTGTTGTGGACCCATAGTCCAAAGAGGACTAGTCACACATCATCATTGGAGAAACAATGTAGATGAAGAAGACCTTGGTGATTATCTCCCCCTCCAGCATAGTAGTAAAGTGTTGGGAAACGTAGTAGAAAACAAAAACAAAATCGCGCCTATGCACACCCAAGATCAATATGAAGATGCATAACGGGTTGTGATCAAGACTGTTACCGTCACCAAGTTGCGGCAAAAGAAGAACGTGTCGGTGCCGATCATACTTGGAGTCCCTCGAATCGTCGATGAACGATCCCGCGAACCACCCACGAACGATCCCTCGAGCCGAAGACCGAAAGCATGGCCTCTACTTGGTTGCAAGCATGGAACCTTCACGATCCAGCGCCGTCCAGAGCTAATCGTCGCCGAAGAGATAGAGACGGGGATATTTGAACCACACTGGGCTTCTAATTATGAGGATTAGACGATTAGTCTAGCTCTAATTAGTCAACTATAGGACCAACTAGAAATAGAACTAGAAGAACTAGATGAGGCTCCAAAACTTGTGTATATGCAAAAGAGCACAAATCCTAAGTATATATAGGTTGGAGGGGAGAGGGGGCAGCCAAGAGGAGGAGAAGGACTCCTCTCCCCTTGTGCCGGCCAAGGAGGGAAGGGGAGTCCTTCCCGTTCCCCAATTCGCCCCCCCCCCCCCCCCCCCTAGAGGGAAAGGGGGGCCTCCCAACTTGGTCCCTTGTGGCCAAGTTGCCTTCCTCCACTTGGCCTTTTTAGGCCCGTTGATATTAAATTAAATATAAAAATGTTCCAAATATTTCCACACCCTTTTGTATATAATTTGACATCCTAGCAAATATATTCCACCTATATATATTTATCGGTAATACCCGGTATTATCCGATACACTCTGAAACCCTTCCGGTGATTCCGAAACGTTTCCGGATCCTCTCGAAACTATTACGAATATTAATGAAACGATTCCACAAATTAATATGTTCTCATCACTCCCGTCCTACCAACACTCATTAGATCTTGATTGCCTTAAGCTTGTGACCCCGTAGGTTCGATAACTCACAGACACGAATGAAACCCCTTCGTTCAATGACCGACAGCGGAACCGTGGACGTCCACATCGATCCCTATAAGCACATGAAGGATATTCGAGTGAACCTTTTGTTATCACGTGATGTTCCCTTTGCTTCGCGATACTTCACAAAACCCGGGATGCATCAGTATCCTCCTAAGTCATCACCATGCTCACTATACCGAAATCCTTGTTACCGGTTTTGTTCTTCTTTCTCGTTATCGTGTTCCAGCATCACCGTGACGAAGTCACCTGTGTCTAGCCAGACGATGATAGATGTCATCACACCGAGAGGGCCCCTAAGAATATCTCTCCATTGTCAGAGGAGCAAATCCCACTCTCGAGCTATCTAGTCCCATGTCAAACTTCCGATGAGCATGTAAGTTGTCGTTATGATCACCGTGTTACAAGTGATGTTTGAGAAACCCCAAAGCCCACCGTACGGTAAGAAGTCATGACTACGATACTCTCATGGTCTAAGGAGCAAGATCACATGTTAACACTCATTGTTATTACAATTGATTGCAGTCGATATTAACTCAATTCATAACAGACAAAATTAGGTCGATTCAATATGATCATTCTTCCAACATCGTAATCTCAATGCTATTTTAGGACTATCATTGCACTTAACGATTTCCTAAGATCCGGAAAACATGATCACCAAACAACACTTGAGCTAGTCCCTGGGGCAAGACTAGGAACCTTTTATTTAACCGTTTATCACCCCACACGTGCATATGAGTTTTCCACTGAATCAGATATTCCAGGATCATAAAAGTTATAGCATAGAATATAAACTCTATAATTATGGATATGGAAATGTAATAATGCAAATATTACTATCTCTAGGGCATATTTCCAACAAAAATGACTCCAATTTGGATAGTCTCGGATCATGTCCATGCAGTGGCAGAAAAATTATGCAATTAATATGATGAAGATGTAGGGAAGGTATTGGAGAGGGGGTACATGCCCCTCCATGTGCACGCCCTCCATGTGCATGAGGCCTAGGGCGTGTGGACCTTGGCAATCCACCCTTCGGTGCTTCTTCAGCCCATCTTGCTCTCCTTCTTCGGTAAAAACTTTTATAGTATTTTTCTTGATTTTTATCTCCACAAAACACCCCTTTTCATGTTAAACCAAAAAACACTAAAAACACCAGCTATCATGTTGGCACTAAATTAATATGTTAGTCCAGAAACATGATAAATATGCTTATATGACATGAGTATAGCGCGAAACATATTTTTTTAACAATATCACAAACATATGCATGAGTAGGGGCAGAATCGATTTGGAGTAAAGTGAACAATATTGTCTTGCGATAATATACAATCCGAAGTTTTATATTCCCCACCATATATATTGTACAAAATCAATCAAAACAACACCAAGAGTGAGACAGGCTTCAAGCTAAGCATATGGAGCATGTCAAAGATGTATATGGGCAGGTTGTTTTGAATACATACGGTACTCCTCAAGTTACCTGGAGTTGGTGATGAAGATGGAGACAAATTCTGCCGGTAGACACGTTGGAGGAGGCAAAATCTAGCCTGCTCGGTGAAGAAATAGCCTTTTCAAAATCTAGCCCACCAAATTCTTCCTATGGGAATGTTGATGATATTGACGCATGGTTTGAATGACTTCTTTAGATGCTAGTTAGTGCTTCCATTCAAATGCTACATCGTGTAATAAGTTATTATACTTCCATTAGGTGTCATTATCAAATGTACTATGCGTCTATGCCTTCTAGGAAACAATAAACATATCAGCATGCTCAGGATATTGGGCCATGAAGTTTGTTTTGGTATGACAATACTAATTTTTATTGCATTTTGTTCTTCATTTTGATTTAGTTAGTGTTTCAATTCAGTAACAAGTGTGCCATTTTCAACCTCTATTGATGAACAAGAGCAATATGAAATATTCAACCATGTTTCACCTATTTAAAGCTTAATCCAAATTGTTGAAGTAGGGGTATATATTTTAGTTCATGCCTCTATGCCTCAAAAATTATAGGATGGGGCCTTCAATTTCATTAACTATCTCATTAATCATGTAGACCATGAATCCCATAGGAAGTTGGGATGTGCATGTTGGTTGAATCTCAGTTCTTAAAACACTCATAAATTGCAGGTTCAATCTAAAGTATATAAAACTACGTTGTTTTCAATAATCTGAAGTTAGTAGGGTACTGAACATACCACAATTTTTCAAACTACAATATTTTGTTGGATCGAGACAACCCAAAGTATATAAAACTATGTTCTTTTCGTAGTCCAATGCATTAACCGAAAGCTCTGGTGTACAAATGGGGCATAATAAAAAGTTTGATAGGTTGATGGTTCGCCCGCTAAAATGTGACTAACGACCAGGATGTTCTTGACCAAGTTCATCAATCAGTCCGTGGTCAGGAACATCCTGATAATTAGTCATCAACTGATCTGTCATCTAACTCAAATTCTGTAGGGGAGTACATTACTTTTTGAATGAGAGTTGAAAATGAATGGACGAAAAAGTGGTCCCTGTCACACATATGGTTCGTTCTTGCTATGGTTATGAGCGGGTACTCTCGAGGAAGGATCATTCGTTCGCAACCAACATAGTCGATATTCTGTTGAGGACCTCACGAAGCACTCGTCCCATAACCGGACCAAATATATTTGTTCGAAATGCGTCGTCATACAACGGGCACAAAAAACTCGCTAAAATACATCGGGATCTCTTTTTTTTATGTAATGCCATCATGGCGGATTATATTAAATGTGGAAATAACGATACATCATCCTCTAGTACATGTACTAAAAAATCCGGTGGATCCCCACATTCCACACAATGTTTTGTGGATCTACCAGTTGTCTAGCTAACAAATCAGCAGCTCTATTAGACTCCCTAGGACAATGATTTATTATGACATGATCAAAATTGTGATCTAGAAAGGAGCACTCCTCGTAAATCGCCGCTGCTGGTCCTATGGAGTTGCCGCCATGCTCCATTATATCGACAACCTCCATGCAGTCTGATTCGACCATGATCTTGTTACACCCCACTTGTCCCGCAAGAATTAGTCCGTTCAGAAGGGCTCGAGCTTCAGCTGTGGCAGCGTCGTCCACGAACGGTATACCACAACATCCCGCTGCTACCAACCTTCCACGATCGTCTCTGATTATGGCACCCGTCCCACCTGAACCAACTTCATCATTAAAAGATGCATCAATGTTTAGCTTGACATATTCTTCCTTAGGTTTGCGCCATCCATCTCTTATGATTCCTGTCTGAGTTTTCTTGTGAGCCCTCGAATAATTGGTCACCAAAGCGGATATGGCTTGAGCTGTGTCGTGTGGCTTCTGGATCTGCTCACCATGAGTAACTTGTCGACGTTCCCACCATATATACCACACAGCAGTAGCAATTAAGTCGTTACGCAGCACTTCAGGTAGCAAAGGAGCCATCACTGATGTATTGAGGAGCAAGCCTCCCAGAATTGACTGGCCCTCCTCGTCGAGCATACATGCATCTTGAATTACATCTTCCATGCCTAGATTCATCCAAATCTCCTTCACACGTGCACATTGGAACAAAGCATGTCGTATACTTTCACAATCAATAGAACAAAGTGGACATTGGCTGCTCGTTTGAATGTGACGATTTGCTAACACCCCTTTGCATGGTATAGCTCCATACAATACTCTCCAACAGTGAATTTTTATCTTAGCCGGTACATGCAAATCCCATAGAATTTTCCATATCTTGGCTCCAGTAGTACTCCCTTCCCGTTGAGTACGACGCAACTTTCGCCCATGCTGATGATCCCACTCAGCATGGTAGGCGGATTTAACTGAGAAAATGTCGTTCCTGTTAAAATGCCATGAAATGAAGTCATCCATCATCCCAATGGCCAATGGAATTTTGAGAATACGGTTAGCATCAATTTGGCCAAAATATATTCTTGATGAGCTCTTCATCCCAAACTCTGTTTTCATGATCTATCAATTCAGATACTTTCGTGAGCACAATGTTTCCCCTTCGTGTAACTATACTTCTGTTCGGGCTGCTAGGGACCCATGGGTCCTCTCATATATTAATTTTCTCACCGTCTCCCACGCACCAAATATAACCCCTCTTAAAGGTTTGTATTCCTGACCACAAACTTTGCCAAGTAAAGGAACTACCTTTTTTCAGTTGGCAATTCAATAAATCTCCATCAGCGAAATACTTTGCTTTCAACACCATGGCACACAAAGATTCGGGTTCTGTAATTAGGCGCCAACATTGCCTAGACAACATGGCCAGATTGAAACAATGCAAGTCCCTGAATCCCATACCACCTTGTTTTTTTGGAACACACATTTTCCACCAAGCAAACCAGTGCATATGTTTATGTTGGTCTTCGTCTCCCCACCAGTATTGGGACATAGCAGTGATAATCCCTTGACATACCTGATTAGGAAGCTTGAAGACCGACATAGCATAACATGGCATAGCTTGTGCAACTACTTTCAACAAAGTTTCTTTCCCTCCAAAAGATAATTTCTTCTCTTTCCAACCATTCAGAATACTACACACTCTGTCGACTAGGTACTGAAAAGTGTCTGTCCTATCCAGACCAACAATAGGAGGCAACCCCAAATATTTATCAGTAATTGCTTCAGTCATAATATTTAAGGAATTGCAAACCTCCACTCTAGATTCAACAGAGGTACAAGGGCTAAAAAAGATACTGGATTTTGCTTCGCTTACCATTTGACCCCACGCCGCACAATATTCATCCAAAGCCCTTCGTAGACTTGTAGCATTGTTGTTGTCTGCTTTCATAAGAATGAGCGAGTCATCGGCAAATAGCAAATGTGACAACGTAGGAGCCCCTCTACAAACTTTCACCCCCGTCAAATTTCCAGTCTCCTCTTCGTGTATCAGGAGACTAGTAAGACCTTCGGCGCACAATAAGAATAGGTATGGTGAAAGAGGGTCTCCCTGTCGGAGTCCCCTCGATGGAGCAAAACTATAAGAGAAATCATTATTCACTCTCACCCTGTAAGTGACCGATGTTACACACTCCATGATAAGTTTTACCCATTCCAAATCAAACCAAGCTGAATTAAAATCCCTTTCAAGAAACACCATTCCACTTTGTCATATGCCTTGTGCATGTCCAATTTTACTGCACAATTTCCAGTCTTTCCATGCCTCTTATTTTTAATGGCATGATAGCTCTCATAAGCGACAATGAAAATATCAGTAATCAACCTTCCCGGTACAAAAGCACTTTGCATCGGAGAAATTACCTCAGGCAAAAGTACCTTGAGCCGGTTCGCAAGGAGTTTTGGAATCACCTTATACACCACGTTGCATAAACTTATTGGACGGAATTGGGTGATATGATCGGGGCTGTCAGTTTTTGGAATCATGACTATTATAGTTTCATTCCACCCATCCGAAATCTTCTTTGAGTTGACTGCCAATAAGACTTCATCAATAAGATCATCCCCAATAATATGCCAGAATCTTTTGTAGAAAACTGCATGTAACCCATCCGGACCGGGGGCTTTGAAATCCCCGATGCTAAAAAGGGCCTTCTTAACTTCATCTCGAGTATATTTTGCTGTTAACATGTCATTCATGGCCCGACTCACCTTCGGTTTTACCTTTGCTAGCACGCCCGGATCAGCATGTAGGACGCCTGACGTGAACAGTGTTTTGAAGTACTCCACCGCCAGGTTCTTTAAATCATCTGGATCCTCTACCCAGTCACCACTATCGTTTCTCAGTTTCTTGATAAAGTTCCTCCTCCTTCTGGCAGAGGCGAATCCATGAAAAAAACGCAGTGTTACAATCTCCGTGACGTAGCCAGTTAACTCTGCCACGTTGCACCCAGTACAGTTCTTCTTGTTCTAACAAATTCTCAATTTGCATATGAAGTTCTTGCTGCCTTGCAACTGCCTCATCTGATAAAGGGCCGGTCATAACATCATTTAATTCACGCTGCAATTTTTTCAGCCTAGTACGCGGACCCTTAAGCACATTCTTATCCCATCGATGCAGTTCCTCATGAACTTCTGCCGTCAGGCCTTACAACGTTGGTTGTCTGTCCTTTGCTCGTTCCCACGCAGCAAGTATGATTCCCTCAACCGATTCTTCACAAAGCCATTTTGCCTCAAATTTCTTAGGTGCTTCACATCTCATAGTTTGCACCCGTTCAGAATAAATAGTATCAATAAGAATCGGGCGATGACCAGACTTGTAAAACTCTTCATTGGTCACTCCATGATGGGGAAACATGGTGGTCCAACTATGATTACTGACCGCCCTATCGAGTCTCTCCCTGATTTGACCTCGTCTCCAAGTGAAAATGTCACCATGATATCCCAGATCTTCCAGATTACATTCATCTAGTACATCTCTAAAAGCCTGCATGCATCGTTGGGGCCTGATGTTACCCCCATCTTTCTCGAATCCATGCAAGATTTCATTGAAATCACCGGCTACTACCCACGGCAAATCAACCATGGCCTGAAGCCCTCTCAAGTAATCCCATGTCAGATGCTTCCGGTCTCCCCTTGGTTTGCCATACAACCCAGTAAACCTCCATCCCGATGCATTGTTTTCATCAATACGAATATCAATATAGTTTCTATGAATTTCCGAAGAAGTGACCTTTATTTCATCCGTCCACATCATCACAAGTCCACCACTCTGACCGTCGCTTACTGAGACCTCTATCCCTGAAAACTTCAACCGTCGTTTGAGAATTTCTGCCTTTGCCTTACTCAGGTGCGCTTCAGACAAAAAAAGTACATCTGGTTTTATCCGCTCATGCAATAACACGAGCGCACGAATTGCCATGGATTTTTGCATGCCCTCGCAATTCCAACTAAGTATTTTCATTGCGACAGGACAAACCTCTAAAGCAACAGAAGCTTGCACGTCGGGATCTCTTTAGCATTCATGGCGACGAAGAAAGAAAAACAGAAGAAATAGAAAGAGTGAGGAGAAAAAAAATAGGTTGGGTTTGGAGCGTTTGAGTTGAGAGTGAAACAAAAGCCCAAGAGAGAAAGAGAGAGGGGCCAAAACCAACCAAGCAAAACTGAGCCCATTTGGTTCTGCTGACACACAAATCCTACCCCGCTCCTCCTCTCCCCTCCCCTCCCCTCCCCGAGCCGCCGCC
>NW_024118431.1:0-10689 GCF_003073215.2 Triticum urartu
TCCATGGTTGACCTCGCCGAGACCATCATCGACCCCTGATACGCCAACATGAAAGAAGACAACGATACCAAGGACCTGAACACGTGGGAGGTACCTCTGAATCTAGCCTACATAACCTACGCGACCAAGGATGCATACGCATGGTATGACATGTACACGCGGATCTTGGACATGAGTGCGTGTCTGCTTCCCGTAACCGACGAGTACACAGACAGCCGTGGCGTCATGATCGAGGGTGCCAGGAAGGTCTAGATGTTGTACTTTATCTGTTTAAGCACCTTTATCATCTGAGTGTTTCATGCATTAGCCTATGTGTCGTAATTATCTGTTTTGTTCAAAATATTTCTTCTAAAAACCCATTAACCTGTTTGTTTTTTAGTAGCTATTTGCTTATGTATGTAACTAGTTCACTCGGTTGCTGTGCTTTAAATCTCCTTCCTCCCAACATATTCCCGTTCTCAGCTGGACCCAGCAGGTCTCGTACACAAACATATGGGACCAACCACCTATCCATTTGTATTTCTTTTTTTTTGTTCAATCTTTCGTCCTCTTCCTATACAACGGCTGGCGGCGCTGCCGCGCACGCCTCGGTGACCCATCATAGCCTATGGCATTGGCCAGGCCACCCATCTACTCCCACACATTGTCCAGCGGCGGCAGCTCCACCGGTCCACCCTGCACCGAACAAGTCAACCCTCGTACTCCCCTCCGCCTGCGTCTTCCCCCGCTCTGGTTCGTTCGGTCCGAGGTCTTGACGTCGTCCTCCACCTTGGTGCTCTCGCCACGGCTCCCCCGTCTGTCTTTCCCAACATAGTCAGCAAAACAAGAGGAATCGAGAGACGACTGTTCATCGAGAGGCTGACAGTCCCGGGCCCACCATGTCCATGGCCTAGGTTTTGTTGTTTAACATGGGCAGCCCATGACATGTTTCAACTTTTTTTGGATCCAGTAGGTATCAAGCGGTCTCTGGGTCTCCCAGCCTAGCTTGTCTATAACATAAGCAGTCCAAGTTATGTTTGTTTTTTCAAGACGATGCACAACTCAGATCTATTTTTCTATAAGAAAGCAAAATTAAACCTATGTTTTCCCTTCTATAATAGTATATATATATATATTATTTTATTTTATTACACACACACATATATATAGTGTTACTATTCATCACCCAGGGTGCAGAATAAGTTATTCTTCACCCGAGGTAATCTTACGATAATTTCATAATTAAATTATGTTTGCAATTTAAATAGTTACATTCCTATTGATTCATTACGTAAAATTTGGCATAACAAAATAAAAATATAGGTCATAAGACAAGAAAATTTGTAGTTCATGTGTATTTTACACTATGTTTTTTATATTTGTAATTTTACATAACATAAAATATTTTTACAATGATTATATATTTTCTTACGGTGTCTTTTTACGTCGGAAATAAGAGAAAAGTTACGGAACGTAAAATTACGGGACATTGATGGTAAAATAGAGGGGGGTGAAGAATAACTATTCCTCACCCAGGATGACGAATAGCGCGACCCTATATATATATATATATAGTACTGTGTGGTGTCAGCGTTACTGATCCAGGGATGACACAGGAGCATAGAGATCAGACTGTTTGAGGTCTGGTCGCTACACAAGTCAACCCTTGTACTCCCCTCTGCCTGCGTCTTCCCCCACTCCGGTTCATTCGGTCCGAGGTCTCGACGTCGTCCTCTGCCTTGTTGCTCTTGCCATGGCGTCCCCGTCTGTCATTCCCAACATGGTCAGCAAAACAAGAGGAACCATGAGACGACTGTTCATCGAGCGGCTGTTAGTCCCGGGCCCACCAGGTCCATGGCCTAGGATTTGTTGTTTAACATGCACAACCCACAACATATTTCAACTTTTTTGGATCCAGCAGGTATCAAGCGGCCTCTAGGCCTCCCAGCCTAGCTTGTCTATAACATCAACAGCCCAAGTTATGTTTGTTTTTTCAAGATGACACACAACTCAGTTCTATTTTTCTATAAGAATGCAAAACTGAACCTATGTTTTCCCTTCTATAATAGTATATATATATATATCTTATTTTATTACATATATATATAATAGAAACAACATAAGGTTCCGTTAAACCTCTCGTTCGTCCAACCATTTTATAGACCTTCCTACTTCCTTTATTTTTGGTTTTCATTAATCCTATATCTGAATTTTCTCCCACTTTCTTTTTCGATGTAATTTGAGTTTTCTCCCAGTACTTTTCCCTATAACCAACTCAACTGTCCCATGTCTAGCTTAAAAAATAATAATACCTCACATCCTATTAACTCATCAAATTAAAATGATATTTTATTTCATATATCAAAAGTTCTTACAAAATAAAAATAATAATTGTTTTTATATAACTTGACAAGTTAACTGCTAGTGATTGCGTATATAAGCTTGCAAAGATTTTACTGACCAATGCAGTAATAGACGTGCAATCATGTGTTTATGTTTTTATAACATTTTTCCGTCCAGCCCAACATGATATTTTCACCCAGCTCAACAAGTCTGCGGATTTCGAGAAAAATGCAAATGGGCTTTAAATCTATCTATCTATTATATAATTAAAATAGAAGACAAATAAGACACCACATTAATCCACATAGACTTATATTATTACCACCGTTTGATCAGAGTAACAATGGCTCGGATTTAAAGATTTTACGTAACATGTAAATATGTACGTGTCGGCAAATTGAACTGTCACATCTTTATGCGTACCGGTTCAGAAACAATGCTTTCGGCAAAAAAAACACAACACGCGGATTGAAAAAAGTAGAAGTTACGTGTCAACAATTGTCACATACAATGCCTAATCAGAACTTGGAAGGACACGTACCTAACTCGGTAAGCCAAGAGCACGTAAACACATACACATGCAAAGGAGTGCATACGGACACGGTCACCATTAAAATACACGGCTGGCCGCTTCCATCATCATGTTGTCACATATGTCCTTTAATTGGAAATATAAACATACAAGGACTCCATAAAAACAACGGCAAGAACTCATCCATAAAAATACAGCCTGCCGCAGCCATCAGCCAGCACACGCCCACCATGGAAATCCCCAGCAACTCGCGACTCAGCACCATACCAAGAAAACTGAAGCCATTCAGCTCTACGATGCCATGACTTGACTATGCCACCACCAAGAAAATTGAAGCCAACAGACTCTAACGCAAGATGTTCAGACTCGGCGCACAACAAATATCGAAGCCAGCCCAAATTATGAAATGTTATGCAACTCGATTTCTATAGAAGTTACACCCAGCCATCTGAGTTTCCTTCTCACCTGAATCAACAAGGTTAGTAATTATTATTACTATGAACTCACTTTTTCAGCTAAAATCTTCATATTTATGTTATCAATTGACAACTACTTTTTTAATCCTTTTGAAGTGAAAATGCTAGGGAATACAAGAAGCTGAGAGACTTCAACAAGAGACCAAAACTGGGATGTTTAAGTGAAAGTAACAAGAACATGGGATACAATCAATCCTACAACCGATGAACTTATGAGCCTTGATGTGGTCTTGATGGATGTACAGGTTTATGCTATACATATTTAATTGCAGACTATTCTATTGTTTCAAAAACAATCGATGAGTGAGTCTTGATGTGATCTTGACAGATGAGCAGGTTTGTTCTATACAATTTGAAATGTGGACTATTTTATTGTATCAAACAACAGTTGACAAGTATATAGTTTAGTTATTTTGATAGAGGACCAAACAACTCATGCTACCATACGTAAAAATTAGATGGATACTTATAAATCAAAGGATAACTAAGAAATATATTTATTCATTTAGCAATAGATTGTGGGAGGCACAAAATATGGCCCGCTGAGCAATGATATTAGAAAAAGTTTGCATATAATACACAGAGAAAGGAGGTGAAAGGATAATCAGAAATTTTTCATAACTACTACTTTGAGTTTGCTAGCAAGGACATACCACAACAAGCATATGAGAAGATAAATAATGCTCAGGTATGTCATAGTTGTAAATCAGATTTTGGGCTAATCCATCACTCTACCTATGTGGCAATTAATCACCAATTTGACAGATGTAGGATTATTGAAAGTTTTTCAGAATTTAATTACTACTTTGAGTCTGATACCAAGGTCATACTACAACAAGAAGCATATGAAGGTAAGCAATGCTCAGGTATGTTACAGTTATAAATCAGATTTTTGTTTAATCAATCATTATAACTATGAGGTAATTAATCACCAAATTGAAAGATGTCATGGGACTACTTACCCAGATGAAGCATATGGAACAAAAAAAACAACAAAGAACCCCAAACCGTCATATATCCGTGATATTTATTTTCCAATACCAGAGTAAGTGCAGAGTGTATACCAATGTCTTAAGTTTTAACTTCCTCCATTGCGGTCGGCATTAAATTTTCAGGCTTAACATCTTGGGATGAAACCAAAGTTACAATATCGGAATGTTTGCTTATTATTTGGATGAATATGTACTCCAAAACCAAACCGTCCTTACAGTGACCTAAACGATGGTGCAAAAATGCAATTGTAAGTCCAATAAATTTCGAAATCTCATCTTTTAATTACAAAACAAAAATATGTAATAGATTAATTGTTGATGGGTTTGTGCATAAAGTCAACATGTGCGAAGAATACATAGGGATCTAGATATATCCAAAATTCAAGATCTTCTTCACAAGTATGAAACACTATCTATTCTGGTCTACTAATAACACATCGAAGAAAAAGTAAAAAAAATACAACGTTTAACAATGAAGACTCAGATGCGCGATGTCTGTCATCTAATGGCGAGGTTAAATTATCTTTAGATTCAAGCTCAACAATAGTATTCTTATTTTTGGCAAGCAAAACTAGGCAGTAAAAAGAAGATTTATGCCTCGCTAGAGATGTTGTACTTGAATAATAAAGCTGAGGAGGTAAAGGTGCATTTAATTCATCAAAATAATTAACTAAGTGCTATCTTTTCTGTTCTTACTCACTGACTTATCTTGCAGTATGCCAAACAGTTGATAGATGACGAAGTGGACACCGTGTTGGAACAAGAAACGAAGAAGCAAGACATGCGAGCTAAAAGGGAGATTAATGTTTCCACCATACACACTTTTAGATTTTTAAGCATGTATTATTCTTAAATGCATTTCATTTTGCAGTCACAGAATAATGATGACCGACAAAGGAAAAGGTTATGTGTACTGGTGCCTAAGAAAAAAGAACCACACGATATTAATGGGACTATGCTGAACAAAGATAGGCATTGAGACAAAATATCATCATCATATGGACTCCTCAATGACTATGATAAACGAAGATGTATTGCATTATTAGGTGTCTTGGAGGATGGACGCACCGAGACAAGTGTTGTAGAAAGAAAGCAAAAATACCTGCGAGAACAAAAAACTGGTGCATGCAAAAGTAAAAGGTAATTACAACTCTTGAAGATGAAGACTCTGATATTTGCCTATGGAAAATGGAAGGCCTAAGTGAACAAGGAATTTATCCAAAAGATCGATTGATTAGTAGCTTACGAATAGTAAAGGCAGACTATTTATTTACGTAGATATAGTATGAGTACTTGGCAGCTACCAAGATAAGAAGAATCTTATCATATGATAAGAGTGTGATGCAAACTGTAATTCTTTTCAAATACATTCATACATGCACTTTTGTTGGTCTTTTACAGGTAAAGGTGTTTTCTTTTAAAAATAAAGTATCATGTTTACAATTCTCTAACTATAAATCTTACACAGGAATTGATGGACGATGGGGTGGGCACCGTGTTAAAACATGGAATGAACAAGCAGCACATGCTTGATAAAAAGGTGGTTTATTTATTCACAGTACACACTTCTAAATTTTTAGACTTTTGTCTAATTTTGAAAATTCATATTTATTTTCAGCCAAAAAATAATAAAGTTTCAGCTACCAAATTATCATGTGAACTGGTAGCTTATGGCCTTTTCAATTTAAGAAGTCCATGAGAAAATCTTCAATAGCATAACCATCTCCTAAAACACAAGATTAATATAATATCCTAGAAGGAAGCACATAAGATAATCTGCATTAGAAAGGACACAATGAAGTACAACACTTACATTGGTACAAATCCAAAAACATGAGCAACTAAAAAGGCTGCAAATAGCTATTTCTCCCCCAATATGCTTATACGGATATACTCCGATACATACTTCTCATGGACCATGGCCGGTGTGTCTCCTCTGCTCAGATCCATCACAATCAGCCTCCCTCCAGCAACCATTTTTTTGTTCTCAATGCCGCCAAGACATGGATGGCCTGCTACCAACGACCTAACACCCAACTCAAAGAGTTCGACCCTGCTTCTTGGTCCACCCCGGATCTCCATGATTAGGGCTTGCATCCTATGTTCGCAAACAGAAATTAGAGGAAAAGAACCAACGATTAGAGCTAGGTAGCCTGTGAATTACTTCTGTGAAGGTCAGCAACGACATCTTCCATCCCCGGCTGCGAATCGGAGGCGGTGGTGCGGTGGCGCATCTGGATGTGTAGCCTGGTGGGGATGGACTTTTTTATCCTTTTTCGAGCGAAGCCAACAGGGGACTTTTTTTTACTGGAGCCTGGAGGGAGGGGTAACATGTACGTCTGTTTTCTCTGAGATAAAAATAAAAAGTACAGAGTGGTAGCATTATTACTGACTCAAATGGACCCACATCACAACCACTAGGTCTATAGCATCCCGTTATAATTGATACACGGGCTACACAAGTAGTAGTAAAAATGATGGGTGGGTATAAAATAAAATAACAGTAATTATCACAATGCAAAAATAATAGATATGAAGATATATAAGCAAGTTTTTTTTAACACAATACAGGCGCAAACACTCATATATACGCGCATACACTCACCCCTACGAACACATACGCACACCCTATCAAGTTTTTTAACATAATACAGACGCAAACACTCATATATACGCGCATACACTCATCACTATAAACACACACGCACACCCTACTCCTATGAGCACCGTATAAGAAGCTAAAAGGTATAATAGGTAGTGCTCAATAAACACCCAAGCAACATTCATACTAATCTTTACAAAATATAATTGGAGACATTTTTTACTAAACCACTTTTTATTTAAAATTTTAGCCTTGCAAATGTGCGCGTACACATGCTAAGGTAATGATGTTTTCTTTTAAAAACAAAGTATCATGTTTACAGTTCTCTAACTATAAATCTTACACAGGAATTGATGGACGATGAGGTGGGCATCGTGTTAAAACATGGAATGAACAAGCAACACATGCTTGATAAAAAGGTGGTTTATTTATTCACAGCACACACTTCTATATTTTTAGACTTTTGTCTAATTTTGGAAATTCATATTTATTTTGCAGCCAAAAAATAATAAAGTTTCAGCTACCAAATTATCATGTGAATTGGTTCCTGTTAAAGAGAAACTAGACGATAGTAATTATATTGTAAGACTGAATTTATAGCCTATGTCGTTAGTCCAGAAAACCATCAAAGGATAAAATAGATGAAAAAGTGAAGAGTAGATGGAGTTACAAAGAACCATATACAAAGCTAAAAGAAATTGCATACAAGGTAATGAATAAATCTATCAAAATCTAGTCGCGCAAATGTGCGGGTGCACCCGCTAGTTCGATCATAATATATAAACGGGCTGCAAAGATGCTACATCACTGTTTCACCCAGCCCACCAAATGGACTGGCTGACATGTGGGCCAGTAGGTCGAAGCCTAAGCACTTTCACAAAAAATAAAAATACAAAGGTCAAAGCCTAAGCAAGGCGTTGGATTTACATCCAACGGCCGGCATTCTTCTTCAATCCCAGCGTTGCCCCAGCTCCAGCCTTCGGCATCCAGCGGCGCTGTTTTGCGCGCCTCGCAGCGAAACACTACCCGGACGACGGCCAGGCCATCCCTCCACTCCTCTGCATCTCATGTTATTCTGTGCCGAGTGTAGGCCCACCCCGCACCCGAACTAGTCAAGTTTCCCACTCCTCTCTGTCAGCGACTCCACTGCCGCGTCTTTCCCATCTCCGGGGCGTTCCAGTCTGGGGCCTCGCCATCGCCCACCGGCTTGGTGCGGGGTGTGGTCAGCGTGGTCAACAAACGAGAGTCATCAGAAAATGACTGTACATGGAGAGTCTGATAGTGGGGACTGATGACTGTACCGGCTTGAATGGACGAAGTACTCTCCTTCACTTCCGTTAAGCGAATTTTGCCAATGGACAAATCTTGGATTGCTTTCGATGGATCTTTGTCTCCTACATCAATTGGCAATTGCTCTACTTGCGAGCTGTTAGATTCATCAAACTTCACATCTACCTTCTCTTCGACCTTTCGTGTGAAATTGTTTTAGACACGGTAAGTGTGAGAGTTTCAACCATAACCGAGTAGGAAACCTTCATGAGATTTAGGAGAAAATTTTGAACGATGATGCTTATCAAGAATGTAGCACTTTGAGCCAAATACTCGAAAGTACCCAACTTGGGGTTTGTTACCGGTGAGTAGTGATGTCTGCTAGACTACGTCGGTATTTCCCCAAAGAGGAAGGGATGATGCAGCACATCGACGATAGGTATTTTCCTCGGTGATGAGACCACGGTTATCAAACCGGTAGGAGAACCAAGCAACACTACGTAAACAACACCTGCACACAAATAACAAATACTCGCAACCAGACGTATTAAAGGGGTTGTCAATCCCTTTCGGGTAACAACAACGGAAATTGGCAAACGGCTGTGATAAAAATATGATAGATGGGATAAATAGATCTCAATAAATTGTAGCAAGATATTTTTGTATTTTTGGTTTAATAGATCTGAAAATAAAAGCAAAGGCAAATAGATCTCAAAGGCAAATATATTAAAGAAGAGACTCGGGGGAACTAGATTTCACTAGTGGCTTCTCTCAAGAAAAATAGCAAATGGTGGGTAAACAAATGACTGTTGGGAAAATGATAGAACTTCAAATAATCATGACGATATCCAGGCAATGATCATTATATAGGCATCACGTCCAAGATTAGTAGACCGACTCATGTCTGCATCTACTACTGTTACTCCACACATCGACCGCTATCCAGCATGCATCTAGTGTATCAAGTTCATGGAGAAACGGAGTAATGTAATAAGAATGATGACATGATGCAGACAAGATCTATTTATGTAGAAATAGACCCCATCTTGTTATCCTTAATGGCAACAATACATACGTGTCGGTTCCCCTTCTGTCACTGGGATCAAGCACCATAAGATCGAACCATCACAAAGCACCTCTTCCCATTGCAAGATAAATAGATCGAGTTGGCCAAACAAAACCCAAATATCAGAGAAGAAATACGAGGCTATTAGCAATCATGCATATAAGAGATCAAAGAAACTCAAATAACTTTCATGGACAAAAAGATAGATCTGATCATAAACTCAAAGTTCATCCAATCCCAACAATCACACCGCAAAAAGAGTTACATCATATGGATCTCCAAGAGACCATTGTATTGAGAATCAAACGAGAGGAGGAACCATCTAGCTACTAACTACGGACCCGAAGGTCTACAAGAGACTACTCACGCATCATCGGAGAGGCACCAATGGAAGTGGTGAACCCCTCCGTGATGGTGTCTAGATTGGATCTGGTGGTTCTGGACTCTGCGGCGGTTGGAATTGATTTTCATCGATTCCCCTAGGGTTTCTGGAATATTGGGGTATTTATAGAGCAAAGAGTCGGTTTAGGGGGCACCCAAGGTGGGCACAACCCACCAGGGCGCGCCTGGGCCTCCAGGCGCGTCCTGGTGGGTTGTGCTCCCCTCGAAGCACTCCCAGGCGCTTCTCCGGCCCACTGGATGTCTTCTAGTCGAAAAAATCCACAAAAAGTTTTGTTGCGTTTGGACTCCGATTGGTATTGATTTCCTGCGATGTAAAAAAACATGCAAAGAACAACAGCTGGCACTTGGCACTATGTCAATAGGTTAGTACCAAAAGATGATATAAAATGGCTATAAAATGATTATAAAACATTCAAGAATGATAATATAACAACATGGAACAATCAAAAATTATAGATACGTTGGAGACGTATCAGCATCCTTAAGCTTAATTCCTACTCGTCCTCAAGTAGGTAAATGATAAAAACAGAATTTTTGATGTGGAATGCTGCCTAACATGTCATCTCATATTCTTTTCTTTATAGCATGGACATTTGGACTTTTATATTGTTCAAAGCAATAGTCTAGTTTTGACATGATAATTTAGATACTCAAGCATACCAACAAGCAACCATGTCTTTCAAAATATCAACACTAAAATAAGCTATCCCTAGCCCATCATGCTCAATCATTGATCCATTCATGAAACACACTCGCATATTAGCTACACCCCATGATCAAGTACGATCATAGTGCCCCCTAGTTGGTGCTTTATAAGAGAAGATGGAGGCTCAAATTAAAATAAAAATTGCATAAAGTAAAAGAAAGGCCCTTCGTAGAGGTAGGTAGGGATTTCTAGAGGTGCCAGAGCTCAAAGCGAAAATTGAGAGATAAAAACATTTTGAGAGGCATACTTTTCCCACCAACAAAAACGACTTAGAGTTCCCAACACTTTCCATGCTAGATATATCATAGGCAGTTCCCAAACA
>NW_024118432.1:0-26967 GCF_003073215.2 Triticum urartu
CTTTTGTCGTTTGAGAGCAACCCACCTCGAAGCCTTTGAGAGAGAATTCCTTGCGAGGATAAAGCCCTAACCACCTAGAGCCAAAGAGAGTTAGGCATCACTGAAGTCTTCCTGTCTGTGCGATTTGAAGACTTATTACACTTGAGGACTGTGAATCCTCCAGCCGGTTAGGCGTCGCGTTCTGAGCATCCAAGAGTCATTGTGGATCGCTGGTGAACGAAGTCTGTGAAGGTTTGGAAGTGTACCTTGAAGACTTACCAGAGTGATTGGTCAAGGACTGAGTGTCCTTAGCTCAAGGGGAATAAGGTGAAGACGCGGTCTTCTGAGTTGAATCTCAGCCTCCCTAACCAGACGTACAGTTGTCACAGCAACTAGAACTAGTCCAACAAATCATTGTCTTCAACGAGTCACTGGTTTCATCCTTCCCATTCCTTTACTTACTGTTGGCCCTGGTGAAGTCATTGCATGATTGCATTATCTTTTGTCTTCATTGAGTGACTGCTTGTTTTGATTGGCTTCACTATATCTTCCTACCTGATCTTTACTGCCTAGATGCTATTAGTCATTGTACTTTCGCTTCATTGAATACTTGACTATGGTTTGCCTAGTGTAGTCTACCTTCTGCTGCATGGTAATAGGTTTATTTCTATCGTTTGTCTTCGAAACTTCCATGTTTTGAAGAATTTCATAAAAATCGCCTATTCACCCCCCTTCTAGTCGATCACTAGCACTTTCACTTGGCCGGTCTTGTTTTACCATTGTCGAAATGTCTTGTAACCGGGATTCTGAGACTGATCGGGTCTTTTCGGGAGAAGGAATATACTTCGTTGACCATGAGAGCTTGTGGTGGGCTAAGTTCGGACACCCCTGCAGGGTATAAACTTTCGAGAGCCGTGCCCATAGTTATGTGGCAGATGTGAGTTTGTTAATATCCGGGTGTAGAAAACTTGACACTTAACTTAATTAAAATGCATCAAACGCGTGTGTAGCCGTGATGGTCTCCTTCCGGCAGAGTCCGGGAAGTGAACACAGTCTTGTGTTATGCTTGAACGTAAGTAGTTTTAGGATCACTTCTTGTTCACTTCTAGCTTCTCGACCGTTGCGTTGCTTCTCTTCTCACTCTTATTTGCGTATGTTAGCCACCATATATGCTTAGTACTTGCTGCAGCTTCACCCCATTAGTCCTTTCCTACCCATAAGCATAAATAGTCTTGATCTCGCGGGTGTGAGATTGCTAGGTCCTCATGACTCACAGATACTTCCAAACAGTTGCAGGTGCCGTTGATACTAGTGTAGGTGAAGCAACCGAGCTCAAGTGGGAGCTCAATGAAGATCTTGATCGTTGTTTTGTGTCTTTTTCGGTTGATCAGTAGTGGAGCCTAGTTGGGACGATCGGGGATCTAGCATTTGGGGTTGTCTTCTTTTATTTTGGTTCCATAGTCGGACCTTTGATTGTACTTTGGTTGATGTATGATTTATTTATGTATTGTGTGAAGTGGCGATTGTAAGCCAACTCTTTATTCCTTTCTTATTCAGTACATGCGATGTGTGAAGATTACCCCTCTTGCGACAAGCCTACCATGCGGTTATGCCTCTAAGTCGTGCCCCGACACGTGGGAGATATAGCCGCATTGTGGGTGTTACAAGTTGGTAATCAGAGCCATCCCCGACTTAGGATCCCCCTGCTTGATCGAATCACTGACGTTGTTGAGTATAGAACAAAATGTTTTGAGTCTTAGGATTATATATATTGGAGAGTAGGATTGTTTTTACTCCTCGGTCCCTTCGTCGCTCTGGTGAGGTCTCCTGATGTAGAAGTTTTGACTTCCCTCTCCTAAAATTTCACTAATTTTTTTAGGATCATGCGGATATCTTGGAATCGTTCCGATAGTCTTGTGACTAGAACATTGTTCTTGGTGCCTCCTGACATTTAGGGGTTGTGGCAGTGTCCCGGGGAGTTGAGCTCCGAGGTGTTGTTGTCACAATTTTATCGTTGCAGTTCTGGAATACCTGAGTTCGCCGACATAAAAAATCTCTTTTATGTAGTTGTTCGTGAGATAACATCGACAGCACCCAGTACTGGGGTAGGAGTTCGGGAGTATTGCCATAACTCATATAATGGATGCTTTTGAAGGTTGAGGTACACGATTTTCAAAGGTTTCTTGGTTATGTGTTGAAGGATGGATACAACTGAATGTAGGGTTTGTTAGTTTGGGTGAGATATTATGCTTCCCATGTATTCCCAACACCTGATTGCATAACTAGAAAGCTTTGGGAGTTTTATAGGTGGGAATTCAAGTAGCTCCTAGAATATCTTTGCAACAGACATATGATACGATATGGGATCTATCATATGTTTGTTCCAGATTATTCTGCAAGCCAACCCTTTGTTTTTCTTTGAGTTGTGGTATTCGAGTTGCTTCAATGTCAAATGTGAATTCCATGCCTTTTCTAAACGGTGTTCGTTTCATCCGTCCCAAGCTGCCTTTGTTTTCCCGCCCTCCCACCCTTTTCCTTCAAGGAATCGGAAGTTTTAATCAAGTATCCTTTTATTAATGGGAAGTCTCTCCATTCTTTTCCATCAATGTTCTTACCCGGTGGTTCTCATGAATATGCTTTACAAGTTCATCATTCTTCGTTCTCTTTCTTCTCCGGTGGGTTCAATTCAAGTTTTGTCGATCATATATTTTCCTCGTTTCAAATGTTTTCTCATGCCGGTGCACCACTTAATCATCCACTTCTCGCCATTCATTTGTTCTGGAGTGCTGAAGATATCTCGAAGATTCGTGTTTCCACTTTGTATTCGTTCAATATCTTCTGAGATTGTTATCTCATTCAAGCCATTTAATTCAACCGGTGCAATCTTCCTTTTAAATCGTTCAACGGTGTTTCTTTTGAGTGGGCCCTAACCCACAGGTTTTTCCCAGGATCTTACCTAACTCTTCTATTTTCTGGAGTTATTCTCAAATCTTTTCAGAGTTTGACGTAAGAATGAATTGTCATCAGTCAAATGTCTTTCTCCAAGATCTTTCAAATTCTTTCATCGTTGGTCAACCTTTCTATTATTCATTACGGAGTGTCTCAACAATTCATGGTGATGTTTCTAATTGTCATTCTCTGCATTTGAAGACTAAAGAAGTTTTTCCTCTAAATCTTGGTCCGTTCTCTCGAAGATTCATGGTTCTAGTGTTATGCCATCAGCTCATTATTATTTTCACCCATCTGGAGCGTTTCATGAGTTGTTTCCATTTCTTTCCTCCGAAGGCCATCTTTTCAAATATTACTCAGTCACAGCTTTCAGCTCTCGTTCTCCAAATCTTACAGGTGCATGGTTCAAATATCCTCTAATCAGTTCATGATCTCTTCGTTCACATGTATCTAAATCCTAGCAAGTATCTTCATTCATTTTCCAATTCTTCCCGGTGAATTGTGCTTTTGCTACTTTCTTGTTCAATTCTTACGACGGTTTGTTCAAGATTCCTCTTCCTATGTTCTCATATTAATTCATTCGTTGTTTCAATCCTACTGGTGGTTTGTTAAAGTCCTTCCCAAGTTTGCGCTATATCTCTCTTCAATCCTTTTCAACGGGAATAAGTAGTATGTCAAATCCGTTGCTTTTCATAAATCTAAATTGATGAAGGATATGCATGACATAATTCTTATTCTTGTTTCATCCAAGTGTTTAATTCTTTCTTCTGGAGTTCGTTCATGATATCAAGTTTTTCATCTTTTCTTTCCAGAGTTCTAATTTCCTCGGTTATATCATCGCGAAGCTCCATCTAATCCATGCAAGGATTCATCTTATTCATTTCAAGCTTCTTTTCCTTGCGACCTTTTTTTATCCATCCGGAGTTCTTCATGGAGGCTCTACAAGGTGGTTCGTCAAGTATTCTTTTCATTCTCCAATTATTCTTCAATATTTCTCTCGAAGTTAAGATCCGCCAAGCTATACTCTGAAATAAACATGGTGCTCAACACATGTTTTGTTTTGAGGAATTCAAGCATTCTGCATCTTGCATTCCCTAGTGCAATTATTTCTCTCTTGTCTTTGCGGTGGTGTTATGTCATTCTTGACAATTTCCCTTTGTGTTTCATGATTCGCAAGTTGTCACAGATGAGATATGTAAACCCATCATTTTCTTTTCGTTCAGGAGATCCTTTGCAATCTATTAATCTCTTCGTTGAAGTTATATTGGGCTATATTTCACCTAAAGCTTTCCCTAAGGATTTTGCTATTTATGGTGCTCATAAATGACCCAGGTTCTTCATTTATCCTCCCGGTGAAATAAGCTTCTCATCTGCTTGTTGATGTCAATTCAATCTGTTGTTTCCGCTAGTGGCATAATTTCACCTCAAATTTCGAGATGTTTTCCATAAGCCCACAACTAGCTTACTCTTGTCGTTGTTCGTGTTCCAACAACTCCGTTCGACCCTTCTCCTAAATATGCTTTTTCAATATCATTTGAGGTAGAAGATGTTGTTTTCTCCTTCATTCTTTTGATTCCATTCTTACATTTGTTCCGGAGGCATTGTGATGTTGCTCTCTTAGACCCATCATCTTGTTTTGTCAAGATCATGTTCTTTGCTTTGCTTATCCATTCAACCGGAGTGTCGTGTCCTTCATTCAAGTTCTCTCATCTTATCAAGTTTTGCCTCCCTTCTCAACCGGAGTGTCATCTGAAATCTTTCTTACCCCTTGTGCCATTCTTTCAATATTTCCGGAGGCAGTGTGTTGTTGATTTCATCAAGTATCCTCTCATCTTGTCAAGTTCATGTTGAATTCTTTCCATTTACAGTTAGAATGTTGTCCAAATTATATCATTCTTTTTCCTCCTGTATCTTGTTTTAACCGGAGTGTTGTGGCTATCATTCCTCTTTTAACCGGAGTCTCATCCAAGTGCTTTCATTTTGCCAAGCTCATATTCTTCACCTTCCATTTCCAACCGGAGTGTTGTCGTAATTGATCCTTATCGTTCCTTCTACATCTCATTTCTACCGGAGTTTTTGCATGTACTTCTTGTCCATTGCAACCCTTTTCTTATGTCTTTCAACCTACAAGGCTCTAGTAAGGTTCCTTGTTCCTCTTTTCTAACGGAGTGTTTTAAACATTATTCATCTTTGTTGTATTCTTTCTTTCAATTTGTTCAACCTCGCAAGGTTCTTTGGTTTCACTCATTTGTCAAAGAAGCAATTAGTTTTACCTCTTCTCTTCCTCTTCTGTTTCTCCCGGTGCCATCCTTAGATCTCGGGACGAGATCCTCTCGTAGTGGTGGAGTGTTGTGACGCCCCGAGACCATTGCGCCAGGTGTCTTCCAGTTATTCACGGTTATTGCCTTGTCATTTGCTTGCGTGTTGAATCTTGCCATGTCATCATGTGCATTGCATCATCATGTTTTCAAGACTTGCATCCGTCCGGTTTCCCCCAGTTATCTTCGTTTTCCGTTCTGAGCCCACACACACTCGCACGCGCCCGCGACACGTCTGAAATAGTATTTTATAAGTGGCCGTGAAATGTTCTCGGAATGGGTTGAAAGTTGGCATGCGGTGTTGTTATGTTGTCAGTAGGCCGCCTGCCAAGTTTCATCGCATTCGGAGTTCGTTTGATGCCCCAACGGATAACTATAGCGACATTATAGTCGGTTTTTTCGTCAGATGTTTTGGTCCCCGAAACTGCCGTCGGGCATCTCCTTCTCTTCTCTCTCTTTTCTGAGCCCATCACACCCCTCACCTTCATTGACTGTTCTGAGAAAAAACGGGTTTTCGATTCCCTCTTGCCAAACCACCTAATCCCTCTTTGCACAGTGCATCGACCCCTCGCCCGTGTCCGAAACTTCCCTGAACCCGACCCGGGCAGTCGTTACCGATGGGTCCAGATCATGCCCAAACATCAATAAAACATCTCATTTTTCCTATTTTGACTTCCTAACTATTTATTTCTCGACCATCCAATTGCGATCAGAGGGACGAGGTAGCCGCTAACCTTACCCACTCACTATATAATCAGTCTACTCTAACCCTAAATCCTAGGGAGATGTCCCATCCTTCCTATTCCGCGCCCCCACTCCACCGAGTTCCCCCTCATGATCTACCCTCCATCTCCCTCGTTTTCTTCACCGAGCCAACCGGCCCCCCCCGATCCTTCCATCCGTCAATCCCCACCAATCCTGCCCGAGCCCCGAGCCAATCCAACAGCGCGCCGTCTCCTAGCGCTCAATCCAGATGGGATCTAGACAGCAGCCGAGCGCCTCCTCCGCACCTCATCTCCCTCGCGCAGGCCGACCACCGAGACATCTCCGCCGGCCACCAGCAGTAGCACTGGAGCCATCCTCGCGCATCCTCTCCCGTTCCTTCTTTCTTTCCTTCCCATGCTGCCCATGCTCATCTCCCCCCTCTCTCTCCCGTTTTGATGTGCAGCCGCCGCCGTGCCCCACGACCCCTCTTGCAAGTTGTCGCCGTTGCTGCTTTACTTCAGTTTGAGCAGAAGAGGACGCTCGCGCCCCTGCCGTCACCTCAGGATGCTCCCCGGAGTCCCTTCTCGCCGGAGTAGTCTACCAGCACCGCCGGCCTCCCTGCTTCTGCTGCTTCCTGCATCGTTTGCCGCCGCCAAGACCTCGCCTCGCCGGATCCGCCTCCCATCGCCTGGAATCAGTTCCCTTCAACCTCGCCCCGCCTCCGGTGGTCGTCCCGCTGCCTGCCGTTGTCAGAAACACCAGCGCCACCTCCCTATTTTGCTCCTGCACGAGCAGGACAACGAGCGCGCCGCCCCTGCGTTGACCCGCTCCTGGTCCTGCCTTGCTTGACCGCGCTTCCCCATCTCGAACGGCCCAGCTCTACAGCGCCACCCTGGCCCAGCACCGAATATGGCCTTTGGCCCAAAGTGAGCAGATCCCCTCCAGCCCCTCTACCCTGTGCCTGTTGGGCCAGTTCAAGTTTCGGCCAGTTTAGGTTTTTGTTCAGATCTGCAAATTTAGTATTTATTCCAGAGAATGCAGTTTTTTAGAAAAGTCCTCCTTGTTCATGCATTTAATAATTCCACAATGGTGCATCGGATTAAAATAACTTATATATGAAAAATGCTTAGAATTTTGTGTGGATTCATATTATCCAACTTTCATGCATGTTTAAAATGTTTAAAATGTTGTTTGATTAAATTTGCTCAAATGTCATGTTGAAATGCTTTATTTCATTAACTAAATAACCGTAGCTCCATTTTAAATAAACTTTATATGTAAATGGGTTGAAAAAAATGCCTAATTTAACATGGTGGCATCATCTTGTATGTTTAACAACTCTAAAATTGTGTTTAGGGCAGAACAGTACCAAACCTACAATATGTACATGAGGATTTTCCGGACTTGTTGCTTGTTGTTCCGGCCTCATTTAAACTTGCCTAGATAGGTAGTTTTTATTATGCTTCACCTCTTTCCATGTTTAACAACATTTACTATGGTTGGGTACATACACAAGTGTGAACTAAAATGTTTGAATGTGGTGTTTCGTCAATAGGCAACTCATTGCATATTGAGCCCCACTTAATTTGTAGTATTGTTTGTGCATATTGCCATGCCATGCCTCATTAATCCGGACATGCACCATACTTGGTGGTGCATCATGCCTTGTTTATGTGATGGTTGTTTACTATGTTGCTTGCTTCTTTCGTTAGCTTCGGTTCCGTTCCAGAGTTGTGGGGATCCGTTCGACTATGACCGCTTGTCTTCTTCATGGACTCGTTCTTCTTCCTTGCGGGATCTCAGGCAAGATGACCATACCCTCGAAATCGCTTTTATCTTTGCTTGCTAGTTGTTCGTTTTATCGCTATGTAGCACTACCTAACACTTGTTATATCATGCCTCCCATTTTGCCATGTAAAGCTTCTAAACCACCTTCCTAGCAAACCGTTGTTTGGCTAAGTTACCGCTTTTGCTGAGCCCCTCTTATAGCGTTGCTAGTTGCAGGTGAAGTTGAAGTTTGTTCCATTTTGGAACATGTTTATGTTGGGATACCACAATATCTTTGATTTTAATTAATGCATCTATATACTTGGTAAAGGGTGGAAGGCTCGGCCTTATGCCTAGTGTTTTGTTCCATTCTTGCCACCCTAGTTTCCGTCGTACTGGTGTTATGTTCCTTGATTTTGCGTTCCTTACGCGGTTGGGTGCTATGGGAACCCCTTGACAGTTCGCTTTGAATAAACCTCCTCCAGCAAGGCCCAACCTCGCTTTTACCATTTGCCTAGCGACCTATAACCTTCCCTTGGGTTCTCCAGACCCGAGGGTCATCTTTATTTTTAAACCCCCCCCCCCCCCCCCGGCCGGTGCTTCTTTAAGTGTTGGTCCGAACTAGAGCCCCATGCAGCGCTACCTCGGGGAAACTTGAGGGCTCGTTTTAGTTGTGCGGATTGCTCATCTAGTGTTTCCCTGAGAACGAGATATGTGCAGCTCCTATCGAGATTTTCGCCACATCGGGTGGCTTTGCTGGTCTTGTTTTACCATTGTCAAAATGTATTATAATCAGGATTCCGAGACTAACCGGGTCTTTTTGGGAGAAGGAATATCCTTCGTTGACCGTGAGAGCTTGTGATGGGCTGAGTTGGGACACCCCTGCAGGGTATAAACTTTCAAGAGCCATGCCCGCAGTTATGTGGTAGATGGGAATTTGTTAATATTTGGTTCTAGAAAACTTGACACTTAACTTAATTAAAATGCATCAACCGCGTGTGTAGCCATGATGGTCTCTTTCCGGCGGAGTCCGGGAAGTGAACATGGTCTTGTGTTATGCTTGAACATAAGCAGTTTCAGGATCACTTCTTGATCACTTCTAGCTTCTCGACCATTGCGTTGGTTCCCTTCTCGCTCTTATTTGCCTATGTTAGCCACCATATATGCTTAGTTCTTGCTGCAGCTCCACCCCATTGCCCCTTTCCTACCCATAAGCTTATATAGTCTTGATCTCGCGGGTGTGAGATTGCTGAATCCTCGTGACTCACGGATACTTCCAAACAGTTGCCGGTGCCGTTGATACCAGTGTTGGTGACGCAACTGAGCTCAAGTGGGAGCTCGATGAAGATGTTGGTCGTTGTTTTGTGTCTTTTCCGGTTGATCAGTAGTGGAGCCAAGTTGGGACGATCGGGGATCTAGCATTTGGGGTTGCCTTCTTTTATTTTGGTTTCATAGTCAGACCTTTGATTGTACTTTGGTTGATGTATGATTTATTTATGTATTGTGTGATGTGGCGGTTGTAAGCCAACTCTTTATTCCTTTCTTATTCAGTACATGGGATGTGTGAAGATTAGCCCTCTTGCGACAAGCCTACCATGCGGCTATGCCCCTAAGTCGTTCTCTGACACGTGGGAGATATAGCCGCATTATGGGTGTTACATCATGGTCATGCAGATGTTGGTTGACAGTGGAGCAGGGTTGAATTTCATTTCCCCTGGCGTGCTTATGAGACTTCAAATTCCTTACAAGGACCTGACAAAGACTAGAACTTTTCAGTGAATCAACTAATGAAGGAGCCAGCCAAAGGGAAAGATCACTTTGCCGGTGACATTTGGAGGTGAACTAAACTTTAGGACTGAGAAGGTTGTTTTCGATGTCGTTGAACTTCCCCTGCCATCAACGGAATCCTTGGTTGCCCAGCCTTCGCCAATTTCATGGGAGCGTCCCATTATGCATATAGCACCTTGAAGATGTCGAGCCCTATGGGAGTCATCTCCATTCCATCAGATAAGAGGAATGTAGTTATCTACGTCAACAAGATGTCCAGAGATGCGGTAGCAGCAGAGGCCATCAAGGCCTCAGCTCCCGGCAAGGAGGAATAGAAAATTAAGAAAGCTGGCAAGGACACCAACAAGGACCACGGGAAGCGCGCTCATTGTAGTGCATCGCGCCCGGCAATGACTTGCCAGAAAGTTCGGCTAGTAAGAAACCCAAGGCTGCTCCCCCTGCAACAAAGAAGGTTCCGACAGGGCTGGATGGCATTAATGGTACCTTTACCATTACTGCCACCTTTGATGACAAATAGGAAAGTGCGCTTGTTGCCTTCCTGTGGGCGAATGTCGATGTGTTTGCATGGCAACCATCTAACATTCCCAGTATTCCAAGGGAGGTAACCGAGCACCACATTGATGTCTGTCCTCATGCCCGTCCCGTCAAGCAGAAGGTCCGAAAGCAGGTCTTGGAACGATAGCAGTTCATTACCGAAGATATCAAGAATCTTGAGGCAGCGGGCTTGGTCAGAGGAGTGTTGCACCCAACTTTATTGGCAAATCCAGTAGTGGTGCGCGAGGAAAATGGGAAGTGGAGACTTTGTATTGACTTCACCGACTTGAACAAAGCCTTTCCAAAGGATCCCTTCCCCTTGCAACGCATGGACCATATTTTCGACTCCACTTCAGGATATGATTTGCTCTCCTTCCTTGATGCATACTCCGGCTACCATTAGATCTTCATATGGCTAAGGAAGATGAAGAGACAACCACGTTTATTACCCCATGTGGCACATATTGTTTTGTACGCATGTCTTTCAAGCTAAAAAGTGCTTGTTCAACGTTTGCGGGGGCTGGGTAGATTGGTTTTGAGCCTCAGCTACACTGAAACATAGAGGCCTATATGGATGATATAGTAGTCAAAACCTAGAATAAGTCCACACTTATTAAAGATTTGGAAGAAACCTCTGTGAACCTGTGAAAGTTCAACTTGAAGCTCAATCCAGAGAAATGTGTGTATGGCATTCCATCCGGCAACGTCGTTGGGTTCTTTGTGTCTCAGCGAGGGATAGAAGGCAACCCCGACAAGATCAACGCAATAGAGCAGATCCCAGCCCTGAAAACTGTCAAGGATGTCAGACGTCTGGCTGGCTTTGTTGCCGCGCTAAGTAGGTTCATTTCGAAATCCACCGAACGTGCGCTACCATTCTTCAAAATCATGAAGAATGCTGGTCCAATGAAACGCACTTCAGAGGTAGAGGCTGCACTGCGGGAGTTGAAAACCTATCTTTCCTTCGCGCCAATCTTGGTCACTAGTAGCAATGGATTAAGTGGTTAGTCCTTCCTTGGTGGTTTAGAGAGAAGTGGATAGTGAAGGAACCAATGCGTCAAAGCTACCCAGTGATGAATCAAACTTGTGCCCGGTAAGCCCAGATATAGATAGTAGAGAGGGCCGCAAGAAGATGCTGACAATTAGAAGGTGTTAGCAAGGAAAAAGATGGTGTAACGACCAATTTACTTTGTCAGTTCCCTCCTACAGGGGGCTAGGTCAAGGTACTCTCGGGTGCAAAACTGATCTTTGGCCTTCTCATGGCCTCGAGGAAGCTAAACCATTATTTCCAAGCTCACCAGATCATATTTGTGACTCGCCTTCCGTTTTAGCATGTTCTGAGGAACCCCGAGGCTACCTGCAGGATAGTAGTGTGAGCACTTGAATTGTCAAGTTCTGCTTTGAAGTTTGAAAGCATGACAACTATCCAAAGAAGGGCGTTGGCAGAACTTATTGCGGAATGGACACCAACACCTGATTAAGAAGTGTAGGAAACGACTCTTCCCAGCAAGGAGACCCTTAAGGAGTGGGTAATGTACTTTGATGCAACCTTCTCGCTGCAAGGCGCTAGAGCTGGAGTGCAACTCAAGTATGTTATCCAGATGCACTTTCCCATGGAAGATGCTAGCAACAACACAACATAGTAAGAAGGGCCGATTGCTAGCCTCAGGATTGCAACAGAGCTGGGGATAAAGAAGCTAATCATCTGTGTTGATTCTCATATTGTTGTGAAGCAAGTAAATAAAGATTATCAGAGCGCACTAATAGAAGCATATGTGGAAGAAGTAAGAAGGTTGGAGGAGAATTTTGATGGGCTGCAAGCAGAGCACGTACCCCGTGCAGAGAACTTCATCGCTGACCAGCTGCCAAAGTGCGCTTCCCAGAAGGTTCCTATGGAAACAGGAACTTTTTTACTCCATCTGACTCAATCATTAGTTTCCCCATCAGCGTTGGCTAGAAAAAGAAGAAAACTCAACGCCAAAAAACATTTCCTGGCAGAGCTCCCTAAATAGCTAGTTTATATATATGTTTCACCTCTTGCCTTGTTTAACAACATTTAATATTGATAAGTACATAACCGAGAGAGAAATAAATAAGTCATGTGGTGTTTCGTCAATATGCAACTCGTTGCATATTGAGCTCCGCTTAACTTGTAGTGTTGTTTGTGCACTTTGCCATGCCATGCCTCTTTAAACCGGTCATGCATCATACTTGAATGTGCATCATGCTATGTTTATGCTTGTTGGCTTACCATATTGTTTGCTCCTTTCCGGTGTTGCTTCTTCTTGTTAGTTCCGGTAACGTCACCTTTGGGAGGATCCGTTCGACTACGCCAGTTTGTCTTCTTCATGGACTCGTTCTTCCTCCTTGCGGGATTTCAGGCAAGATGAACATTACCCTCGATATCACTTCTACCTTCGTTTCTAGTTGTTCGCTCCATCGCTGTGTCACGCTACCTACCACCTATTTATCATGCCTCCCATATTGCCATGTCAAGCCTCTAACACACCTTCCTAGCAAACCGTTGTCTGGCTATGTTACCACTTTGCTCAGCCCCTCTTATAGCGTTGCTAGTTGCAGGTGTCTTGCAGGTTGTTCCATGATGGAACATGGATATGATTGGGATATCATATTTATCTATTGTTTAATTTAACGCATCTATATACTTGGTAAAGGGTGGATGTCTAGGCCTTTTGCCTTGTTTTTTGTTCCACTCTTGCCGCCCTAGTTTCCGTCATACTGGTGTTATGTTCCTTGATTTTGCGTTCCTAACGCGGTTGGGGTTATGGGACCCCCTTGACAGTTTGCTTTGAATAAAACTCCTCTAGCAAGGCCCAACCTTGGTTTTAACATTTGCCACCTATACCTTTTCCCTTCGGAGCCGTGCTCCCGAGGGTCATCTTTATTTTAACCCCCCGGGCCAGTGCTCCTCTGAGTGTTGGTCCAAACTAGAGACCTTTGCAGCGCCACCATGGGGAACTTGAGGGCTGGTTTTAGTTGTACGGATTGCTCATCCGGTGTGCCCTAAGAACGAGATATGTTCAGCTCCTACCGGTATTTGTCAGCACAGTCGAGTGGTCTTGCTGGTCTTGTTTTACCATTGTCGAAATGTCTTGTAATTGGGATTCCGAGACTGATTGGGTCTTTTCGGGAGAAGGAATATCCTTCGTTGATCGTGAGAGCTTGTGATGGGCAAAGTTTGGACACCCCTGCAGGGTATAAACTTTTGAGAGCCATGCCCATGGTTATGTGGCAGATGGGAATTTGTTAATATTCGGTTGTAGAGAACTTTACACTTGACATAATTAAAATGAATCAACCGCGTTTGTAGCCGTGATGGTCTCTTTTTGGCGGAGTCTGGGAAGTGAACACGGTCTTGTGTTATGCTTGAACATAAGTAGTTTCAGGATCACTTCTTGATCACTTGTAGCTTCACGACCGTTGCGTAGCTTCTCATCTTACTCTTACTTGTGTATGTTAGCCACCATATTTTCTTAGAACTTGCTGCAGCTCAACCTCATTACCACATCCTACACATAAGCTTAAATAGTCTTGATCTCGTGGGTGTGAGATTGCTGAGTCCCCGTGACTCCCGGATACTTCCAAACAGTTGCAGCTGCCGATGATACCTGTGCAGGTGGCGCAACCGACCTCAAGTGGGAGCTCGATGAAGATCTTGGTCGTTGTTATGTGTCTTTTCCGAATGATCAGTCGTGGTGCCCTGTTGGGACGATCGGGGATCTAGCATTCGGGTTGTCTTCTTATATTTTGGTTCCATAGTTGGACCTTGATTGTAATTTGGATGAGGTATGTTTAACTTGCTATTTGTGTGAAGTGGCGATTGTAAAGCCAACTCTTTACCACTTTCTTATTCAGTACATGGGATTGTGTGAAGATTACCCCTCTTGCGACAAAACCACCATGCGGTTATGCCTCTAAGTCGTGCCTCGACACGTGGGAGATATAGCTTCATCGTGGGCGTTACAAGTTGGTATCAGAGCCATCCCCAACTTAGGAGCCCCATCTTGATCGAATCGCTGACGTTATCAAGTCTAGAACAAAATGTTTTGAGTCTTAGGATTATATATATCGGAGAGTAGGATTCTATTTACTCCTCAGTCCCTTCGTCGCTCTGGTGAGGCCTCATGACGTAGAAGTTTTGACTTTCCTGTCCTCAAATTTCACGAAAAAATTAGGATCATGCGGGTTTCATGGGATTGGTCCGACATATTTGTGATTAGAACATTGTTCTTGGTGCCTCCTAACATTTAGGGGTTGTGGCAGTGTCCCAGGGAGTTCAGCTCCGAGGTGTTGTTGTCACAATTTTATCATTACAGTTCTGGAATACCTGAGTTCGCTCACATCGAATATCTGTTTTATGCAGTTGTTGGTGAGATAACCTCGACGCCACCCAGTACTGGGGCAGGAGTTCGGGAGTATTGCCATATCTTGTATAGCGGATGCTTTTCAAAGGTTGAGGTACACGGTTTCTGGAGTTTTCTTGGTTATGTGTTGACGGAGGGATACAGCTCGATGTAGGGACTGTTAGTTTGGGTGAGATATTATGCTTCCCCTGTATCCCCAACACTAGATTGCATAACCCGAAAGTTTCGGGAGTTTATAGGTGGGAATTCAAGTAGCTCCTAGGATATCTTTCCAATAGATGCATGAGATGAGATTGGGGTTCGATGTCTAGTGGTCCTCCTATCCACGGTTTGTTTTACAGTGGTCTCGTTGTGTCTTAAAGAGTCCTTGGCTATGCTGACTTGGGGACGCTTCGTATGTCATGTGCACTGCCTTGTACATGATGGTGCTGTAAGATCGAGCCCATGTGGGCCACACCATGAAAATTTTGGACGAAATCTCTATCATATGTTTGTTCCGGCTTATTTTGCCAGCCAATCCTTTGTTTTGTTTTGAGTTGTGGTATTTGAGTTGCTTCAAAGACAAATGTTGATTCCATGCCTCTTCTAAGCGGTGTTCTCATATTTCTATGGGAGTAGTAATCCCTCTTGATAATCAAGATTGTCATGTCATTCCTTTTCAACTGGTGTGCTTCACTTCAAGTTAATATCCATTCCACCCGTCCCAATTTGCCTTTGTTTTCCCGCCCTCCCACCTTTTTTCTTCAAGGACTCAGATTTCTTATTCAAGTATCCTTTTATTGATGGGAAGTCTCTCCATTCTTTTCCGTCAATATCCTTATCCGGTGATTCTCAGGAAGATACTAACGGAGCTTTAAGTTCATCATTCTTCATTTTATTCTCCGGTGGATTTTCAAGCTTTCTCGATCATATCCTTTCCTCGTTTCAAATGTTTTCTCATGCCGACGCACCTATTAATCATTCAGTTCTCGCTATTCATTTGTTCTGGAGTGCTGAAGATATCCCAGAAGGCTCATCTTTTCATTCAAGATCCGTTCAACCTATTTCAAGGTTGTTATCTCATTCAAGTCATTTAATTGAACCGGCGCAATCTCTCTTTTAAATCGTTCAGCGGTGTTTTCTCTTGAGTGGACCCTAACCCACAGGTCTCCTCCCAGGATCTTACCTGACTCTTCTAATTTTCCCAGAGCTATACCCAAATTCATTTCAAAGTTTGACGTAAGTATGAGTTATCATCAGTCAAATGTCTTTCTCCAAGATCTTTCAAATTATTTTCATCGTGGGTTCAACCTTTCTAATTTTCATTCTGGAGTGCCTCAACAATTCATGGTGGTGTTTCGCGTCATTATTCTCAGATTATAAAGACCAAAGAAGAGTTTTCTTCCAAATCCTACCCGTTCTTCCAAAGATACGAAGTTCAAGCTTGATGCCATCATCTCATAATTGTTTTCGATTATGAGAATTCTTTTCACCCATCCGGAGCAATTCATGAGTCTTTTCAGTTTGATTATCCGGAGCCCGTCAACTCAGAATTATTCGTTTCATTTTCAGCCCTCGTTCTTGAATTCTTCCGGTGGATCGTTCAAGTATTCTCTAATTAGCACATGATCTCTTCGTTCACTTGTATCTAAATTCTCTCAAGTATCTTTGTTCAATTTACACTTCTTCCTAGTGATTCGTGCTTTTACCTTCATGCATTTCAATTTCTTACGGTGGTTTGTTCAAGATTCCTCTTCCTATATTCTCATAGTAATTTGTTCGTTGTTTCAATCCTACTGGTGGTTTGTTGAAGACCTTCTCAAGATTACGCTATATCTCTCCTGAATCCTTTCCAATGAGAATGAGTAATATGCCAAATCCATTGTGTGTCATCAATTTAATTGATGAAGGATAAGCATAATGTAATTCTTATACTTGTTTCATCGAGTGAATTCATTTCCTTATTTAGGAGGTTCACCAAAATTCTCGGTTTCAATTTTTTCATCTTTCTTTTTCTGGAGTTCCAAGTTTTCCGCATTATCTTGTCGCGAAACCGCATCTAAATCATCGCAAGGCTTCACCTTGTGTTTTCAACTTCTATTTCTTTTTTATCACTCTTTTACTAACGGAATTCTTCATGGAGGCTACATGGTGGTTCGTCAAGGACTCTTTTTATTCTTCAATTGTTCTTCAAGATATCTCTTGAATTAATGATCCACCAAGCTATACTCAAAATTGAATAGGGTTCTTAACACATGTTTTGTTTTGAGGAGTTGAAGTATTCGTCGTCTTGCATTCTGAAATGCAATTCGTTCTACTTTATCTTTAGAGGTGGTGTTATGTCACTCTTGACAATTTCCCTTCGTGTGTCATGATTCAAAAGTTGTCAAGAATGAGATAGTTAAAACCATAAATTTCTTCGAGCATGAGCTCTTCTCAATCCATCAATCTCTTTGTTGGAGTTATCTTTGGTTATATTTCACCTAAAACCTTCCCTATGGAATGTTGCTAATTATGGTGCTATTTATTGATCCAAGTTTCCTCCTACTCACGCAGTGAAAGAAGTTTTTTCCATCTCTCCATTCCATTTAGCTAATCAATCTTTTGGTGGTGGCAGAATTTCACCTCAAGTTTTGGGATGTTTTCCATAAGCCCACAACAAGTTTATTCTTTTCATTGTTCATTTCCCAACAACTCCGTCCAATCCTCTATGGAAGGATGCTTTCAAATTCATTCGACGTAGAAGATGTTGTTTTCTTCTTCGTCACTTTCAGCCTGTTCTATCTTTTGTTCCGGAGGCATTGAGATGTCGCACACTTTGACCCATCATCCCATTTTTGTTAAAGATCATGTTCTTTCCTTTGCTTATCCATTCAACCGGAGTGTCGTGTCCTCTTTTCAAGTTCTTCCCATTTTGTCAAGTTTTGCCTCCCTTCTCAACCGGAGTGCTGTCTGAAATCTTTCTTACCCATTGTGCCATTCTTTCAATAGTTCCAGAGGCAGTGTGTTGTTGATTTCATCAAGTATACTCTCATCTTGTCAAGTTCATGTTCAATTCCTTCCATTTACAGTTGGAGTGTTGTCCAAATTATATCTTTCTTATTCCTTCTCTATCGTGTTTTAACCGGAGTGTTGTGTCTATCATTCCTCTTCTAACCCGAGTCTCATCCAAGTGCTTTCATTTTTCCAGGTTCATATTATTGCCTTCCATTTCCAACCAGAGTGTTGTCGTAATTGATCCTTATCATTACTTGTACATCTCGTTTCAACCGGAGTGCTTGCATGTACTTCTTCTCTCTTATGTCTTTCAACCTACAAGGTTATAGTAATGTTCCTTGTTCCTCTTTTCTAGCAGAGTGTTTTAAAATTTCTTCATCTTGATTGCATTCTTTATTTCAATTTGTTCAACCTCTCAAGGTTTGTGGTTTCACTCGTTTGTCCAAGAAGCAACTTAGTTTTACCTCTTCTCTTCCTCTTTCGTTTCTCTCTGGTGCCATCCTTAGATCTCGGGACTTGATCCTCTTGTAGTGGTGGAGTGTTGTGACTCCCCGAGTCCGATGCGCCAGGTGTCTTCCAGTTATTTCGCTGTTGTTGCCTTCTCATTCCCTTGCATGCTGCATCTTGCCATGTCATCATGTGCATTGCATCATCATGCTTTCAAAACTTGCATCCGTCCAGGTTCCCCCAGTTCACTCCGTTGTCCATTCTGATCCCAGGCACACTCGCACTCTCCCACGGCACGTCCGAAATATTATTTTTATAAGTGCCCGGAAAATGTTCTCGGGATGGGTTGAAAGTTGGCATGCAGTGTTGCTATGTTGTCAGTAGGCCGCCTGCCATGTTTCATCGCATTCGTGTTTGTTTGATGCCCAGTGGGTAAGTACAGTGGCAGTATAGCCGGTGTTTTCGTTGGACGTTTTCGGTCTCCGGAAACCTTGTCGGGCTGCATTTCCATCTCTCTCTTCTCATCCCAAGGCCCCTCTTCACAGCCCACTCCCACTCTAAACCAGCCCTCCGACCGGAACCATCTCATCGACATCGGAGGGTCCAGAAACAATCCCTAGAGCCAAACCCTAGCAATTTTGCTATATATGGACACCCTCCTTCCAAATTTGGCATCCCCTAGTCTCCACCTACCTCTAGCTGTAGCCAACCCCGCCTTCCGCATTTTCAGCGCCAAGCCACCCCGCCGCCGCCACTTGTCGTCGGCCCAGAGGCCAGCGCCACCACCCGCCATCGGCCCCGACCAATCCCCTTGCTCCAGGCCGCCAACCCAGCGCCTCCTCAGCCAACGCTGCACCTCCATGTCTCCCCTGCCCCCCTCCACCTCCTGCAGGGCTCGCTGAAGCTCATCTCAGGCCCGCCCCGGGCCGGATCTGGGCCCGGACGATATTGATATGCTCACAACTAAATAACCGTGCATCGGGTTGAAACAAACTTTATATGTAAAATGCTTAGAATTTCATCTTGTTTCATTTTATGCAACTTTCAAGCATGTTTGAAATGTTTAAATGTGTAGTTTATTGAATTTTCTCATATGCCATGTTAAAATGATTTATTTCATAACTAAATAACCATAACTCCAATTTTAATAAACTTTATATGTAAATGGGGAATTAAAATGCATAGATTAACATGGTGGCATTACTTTGCATGTTTAGCAACTCGAAATTATAGTTTAGTGAAGAACAGTACCAAAATCTAAAATTTGCATATGATGATTTTCCGGAATTGTTGTCTGTAGTTTCCAGCCTCATTTAAACTTGACTAAATAGCTAGTTTATATATGTTTCAGCTCTTGCCTTGTTTAACAGCATTTAATATTGAAGAGTACATAACTGAGAGAGAACTAAATAAGCCATGTGGTGTTTCGTCAATATGCAACTCGTTGCATATTGAGCTCCGCTTAACTTATAGTGTTGTTTGTGCACTTTGCCATGCCATGCCTCTTTAAACCGGACATGCATCATACTTGATTGTGCATCATACTATGCTTATGCTTGTTGGATTACCATGTTGTTTTCTCCTTTCCGGTGTTGCTTCTTCCTGTTCGTTCCGGTAACGTCGCGTTTGTGAGGATCCATTCAACTATGTCCATTTGTCTTCTTCATGGACTCGTTCTTCTTCCTTGCGAGATTTTAGGCAAGATGACCATTACCCTCGATATCACTTCTATCTTCGCTTGCTAGTTGTTCGCTCTATCGCTTTGGCACGCTACCTACTACTTGTTTATCATGCCTCCCATATTGCCATGTCAAGCCTCGAACCCACCTTCGTAGCAAACCATTGTTTGGCTATGTTACCGCTTTGCTCAGCCCCTGGTGTTTTGTTCCACTCTTGCCGCCCTAGTTTCCGTCATACTGGTGTTATGTTCCTTGATTTTGCGTTCCTAATGCGGTTGGGGTTATGGGATCCCCTTCACAGTTTGCTTTGAATAAAACTGCTCCAGCATGGCCCAACCTTGGTTTTAACATTTGCCGCCTATACATTTTCCCTTGAGAGTCGCGCTCCCAAGGGTAATCTTTATTTTAACCCCCCCCTGGGCCAGTGCTCCTCTGAGTGGTGGTCCAAACTAGAGCCCTTTCCAGCGCCACCTCAGGGAAACTTGAGGGCTGTTTTTAGTTGTACGGATTGCTCATCCGGTGTGCCATGAGAACGAGATATATGCAGCTCATATCGGGATTTGTCGGCACAGTCGGGTGGTCTCGCTGGTCTTGTTTTACCATTGTCGAAATGTCTTGTAACCAGGATTCCGAGACTGATCGGGTCTTTCTGGGAGAAGGAATATCTTTCGTTGAGCGTGAGAGCTTGTGATGGGCTAAGTTGGGACACCCCTGCATTGTATAAACTTTCGAGAGCCATGCCCGCGGTTATGTGGCAGATGGAAATGTCTTAATATTCGGTTGTAGAGAACTTTACACTTGACTTAATTAACATGAATCAACCGCATGTGTAGCCGTGATTGTCTCTTTTCGGCGGAGTCCGAGAAGTGAACACGGTCTTGTGTTATACTTGAACATAAGCAGTTTCAGGATCACTTCTTGATCACTTGTAGCTTCACGACCGTTGTGTAGCTTCTCATCTTACTCTTACATGCGTATGTCAGCCACCATATTGTCTTAGCACTTGCTGCGGTTCCACCTCATTACAAAATCCTACCCATAAGCTTAAATAGTCTTGATCTCGCGAGTTTGATATTGCTGAGTCCTCGTGACTCCCGGATACTTGTAAACAGTTGTAGATTCCTATGATACCGGTGCAGGTGGCGCAACCGAGCTCAAGTGGGAGCTCGATGAAGATTTTGGTCATTGTTATGTGTCTTTTCAAGATGATCAGTAGTGGTGGCCAGTTGGGACGATCGGGGATCTAGCATTTGGGGTTGTCTTCTTTTATTTTGGTTCCGTAGTCGGACCTTGATTGTACTTTGGATGAGGTATGTTTAACTTTTTATATGTGTGAAGTGGCGATTCTAAGCCAACTCTTTACCCCTTTCTTATTCAGTACATGGGATTCTGTGAAGATAACCCCTCTTGCGACAAAACCACCATGCGGTTATGCCTCTAAGTCATGCCTCGACATGTGGGAGATATAGCCGCATCATGGGCGTTAGAGACAACATGGTGAAAGAGTGGATCTTCGCCCTGCTCCGCTTCCGCTTCGCCGCGGGCGCTACGGTTGATGGCGTCGTCGAAGATGAAGATGGCGATGAAGATGACGTACTGCGTGCACTTTCAGGTTCGCACAAGCGAGCCTCCTACCTAGCGCGCCAAAGATGTCGCCGGATATCCGTGGAAACCTCCAGGTTCGGCGGGGGACGTCGCGTTGCACGAAGAGCAGACCAGTGCGTGATAGCACGACAGAGAGCACACAAGCAATTTACCCAGGTTCGGGCCACCACGAGGCATAAGACCTTACTCCTGCTTTGGTGGATTGATGGTGGAAATGAACGTGGTAGTGCATGGTACACTTGGCCGGCAAGGCCTGCCTCAGGACTACGGTGACCACAAGCGTATGGCGGCTTGGGTTTGTCAAGTTTCCAACCCTCTAACCCCCTTGTACGATCGCCTTGGGCCTACTTTTATAGATTAATGGGTCACCACAGTGGCTAAACAGTCATTACCCACTGATATGATAGCAAATAGTGCTATCATACCTAACTCTGCGGGCTGGAAGGGTGCATTAAATGCACCGCTCGGTGTCACGGCAAGGCCTATTAGGCTTATCTCGCCATCTCCGCGTATGTTCTCTTGACACATCGTTGGACGGATGTCACCTATGGGTTTCTTCTGTAGGAGATGGCTGCCATGTGGCAAATGCTACCACTTAATCACCTTGCGGCTTGACACCAATTTGATTGACGACATGGGCCGTACTTGCGTGGTTGGTGGGGTGGTTCAGGCCCCACAACCCCGGCAGGCGTTGCCGGGGAGTCTTGGTTGCTTGCTTCAGGTGGTGGCCTGGCCCCTTGCCGGGCTTGCCGGCCCGGCAAGGGAGGCTCTTTCCTCGCAGATATCTTGTTCGCTAAGCCATTCTAGGTCCTCCTTGGTTGCATACAGGTTCCTCAAATATCTTGGTACTTCAATCCTTGTCTTGCCCTTGTCTTGTCCATGCACGAGTCAGGGGAAAATGCCCGCCCCTGTATATTTCCCCAACAAATGTCGTGTCCACTCCATGGCCTGCTGCTAGCATTGGGACCGTTGTGGGAGGAACGGGAGCCACGCCACCCCGTCCGCCCCTAACACGGGCGCCACGTCGACCTCGACCACGCCCCACAACTTCACCTTTTGCAACTGCAATGGGATAGGAGCAGGTTTCAGAATTTAAGCCCTCATCGCCACCGTCAAATCCCGGGCTCGGACCCTTCCCCTTGTCATGGTGGATGCAAAACTAGGGAAGGAGGAAGGAATAGGTGTGGATGAGCATCGCCATCCCCGCGTGCTTCTTTTTATAGCAGGGCTGTGGAGGGAGGCTGGCTCTCCACTACTCTGGGACGGCTGCCCCACTCCTCCATTCTGGCCTCTCTACCCTCCTGGTAGCGTCCAGCTTCATCGGCCGCCCCATTACACCAATCCAGGGCGTTGCATTTTCTGCCAAGGTGCATGTTCCTGCACCTTGTGCATCCACCACCAACCCTGCACAATGCATGTGGCACGCGTGGTGAAAATGGCAGGCATAGTGGTTGCGGTAAAGATAAAATGGCAGTTACCCCCGATTCAATTGCAGATGCCCTAATGGGCTCCTGTGGACGTGTACTCCCCTGGTTTACGACGTGAACGAACTGCACCGTTTCAATGTTGAAGATGCCACGGGAGACTTGGGAGGAAGATCAAGACCAGGTCAATGAAGAAGCAAAGAAGATCTAAAAAATACAAGCGTCAGCCCCGGCACGGTCAGTATTTACACTAATGTCTACTACACAACTTTATTCTTGTAGACAGGTGTTGGGCCTCCAAGTGCAGAGTTTTGCAGGACAGTAGCAATTTTCCCTCAAGTGGATGACCTCAGGTTTATTAATACATGGGAAGTGTTGGATGAATATGGTCTCTCTCAAACAACGCTGCAACCAAATAATAAAAAGTCTCTTGTGTGCCCAACAAACCAAATACAATGGTAATTTGTATAGGTGCACTAGTTCGATGAAGAGATGGTGATATGATTGTAGTATGGATAGTATATATTGATTTTTGTAATAGGAACAATGAAAACAGCAAGGTAGCAATTGATAAAATGGAGCACAAACGGTATTGCAATGCTTTAAAACATGGCCTAGGGTCCGTACTTCCGCTAGTGCAATTTCTCAAAAATGCTAATATAATTGGATCATCTAACCATCCCTCAATGTGCGATGAAGAATCACTCCAAAGTTCCTATCTAGCGGAGAACATAAGAATAAATTGTTTGTAGCTATTCTTTCCGATCGATCTATCAAGAGTTCGTACTAAAATAACACTAAGTTATTCTTTCCGATCAATCTATCATGAGTTCGTACTAAAATAACAACAAAGCAAACTCAAATACATAATACTCAATCCAACACAAAGAACCTCAAAGAGTGCCCCAAGATTTCTACTGGAGAAACAAAAGACGAGAACATGCATCATCCCCTATGCATAGATTACCCCAGTGTCATCTCATGAATCCGCTAGTTGAGTGCCGAAACACATATCAAGTGAATCAATATGATACCCCATTTGTCACCATGAGTATTCATATGCAAGACATATATCAAGTGCTCTAAAATCCATAGAAGTATTCAATCCGATGACAATGAAATCTCAAAGGAAAAACTCAATTCACAACAAAATAGAGAGGGGAAAACACCATATGATCTGAGTAAATTAACAAAGCCCGCGATACATCAAGATCGTGCCATCTCAAGAACATGATATATATATATATATATATATATTGAACACATAGCAACTGGTATAAACCCTCAGCCCTGAGGGTGGACAACTCCCTCCACATCATGGTGGCCGCAGGGATGATGAAGATGGCCACCGGTGATGATTTCCCCCTCCGGCAGAGTGCCAAAATGTGGTATGGATTGGTTTCTCATGGATACAGAGGCTTGCAGCGACAGAACTTCTGATCTAGGGTTACCCCAGGTTTTTTTGAATATTTGAGAATTTATAGGGGTAAGAGGCGGTGCAGGAGGCCACTGAGGTGGGCACAACCCACCAGGGCATGCCTGGGCCACCAGGCGCACCTAGGTGGGCTGTGCCCCCCTTGGGCCACCGCTCTGGTACTTCCTTGGCCCATTGGTGGTCTTCTGGTCCAAAAAAATCTCCAAAAAGTTTTGCTGCGTTTGGACTCCGTTTGGTATTGATTTTTCTATGATGTAAAAAAGAAGCAAAAAATAGCAACTGGCACTAGGCACTATGTCAATAGGTTAGTCCCAAAAATGATATACAGTTGCTATAAAATGATTGTAAAACATCGAAGAATGATAATATAACAACATGAATACTTAATAAGATACGTTGGAGACGTATCATACACCTGTGGAATTGTTTGGGCCTACCACAGGGATGCCCAGCGACACATATGGACCAGGCCCGGGGCTCCTGTCTGTGCGGCAAACATTTTTGTTTGCCGCCCGGAATTGTGCATAGGCCTACTGACGATCATGCACCAATTACCAAGACATGACACAAGATAATCCAGAGATATCGCTAATCATGAGATAAAGGAGTGCATTAAGAAGATCAAGTCAACAGGAGAACGCCTGAGGAAGGACTCCCTTGCCAGGCAGGAGAACCTGCCTAGGTCGAGACCGCCCCCAACGGCTAAGCCTAAATCGCCTCGGCAAGGCTCCTAGGGCCATCAAGGTGAGATACCAGCAGGCTCTATACCCACAGGCCTCCGCCAAGACGCCATCGCTCCACCCCATCGCATGTAAGTCATTAATCGATGCGGTGTCGAGCTCTCAACTAGCTAGGTGGATCCTGTCAGATATGCTGCAACTTGCCGGATAGAGATTAGCTTTATTGACACCTGTCCAGATGGCATGTCATGCTAATAAATAGTAGATGGATAAGCGGCGCGGTAGGCTTTCCAGATTTCAACCTCAACATGACACCTAGCAGTGCATTTAATGCACTTTATCCTTACTGCCAGAGTTAGGTATGATAGCACTGTTAGCTATATAATCGTACTAAAATGACTATTTTGCCACTGTGGTGGCCTCCTAATCTATAAAAGGAGGCCCGAGGCAACCTCACAAATGAGTTCAAACTTTTTCAACGCATCAACACTCGTATGTGGGTGCTGCTCTCCCTGAGGCACACTTTGCGGGCTTGAGCTCGTCGCATCTTTGTGTTCCTCTAGATCAATCCACCATAGTAGAAGTAGGCTTTTGCGCTGCAAAGCGGCCCAAACCTGGGTAAAAGAGAGATGCCCATCATCGTGTTGCCCTACTATTTCTGCTCTTTGTGGAATGTGACCATCTGCTTGCCGAACAACAAAGGGGAAGCCTTGCCCCATAGGTGATTGTGCTTCCATGCTGACAAATGTCTGCTTATTTTATAACTCCCCAATAATAATTAACTGACTGAAACTGATGTGTCTAATCAAGTTTCTAGTGCAAACATACAAGCTCATGTTGTTCTTGAGCCTGTAATGTATAACGAACAAACTCCTAATGAAGGATTTTATGCAAACATTTTACATCCTCCTATTGATGAACGTCTGTCTAATGAGGGATCTAACGCAAGCATTTTGCAAGCTCCCATTGAAGGATTTTGTGTCTAATGATGATCTGCTATGTTGAGAGAGAGAGAGAGATTTGCAGGAATTGATGACAAGCAAATTATAGTACTGTGACGCCCCAAGACCGATGCTCGAGAAGACTTCCATAGGTTCCGGGTTTCTCTGTGTGTTTCATTTTTGCTTGCTCCTTTTATTTTTTGCATTGCATCATGTCATCATGTCATCATGTCATAAATCTTACGCGTCTCAACTAAATAATTTGTGTGGATGTTTGATCCATTTAAATCGAGGGAAGAGTGACTTCTCTTTATAACATTATCCTCCTAATATTTAGGAAGCTATTATAAATATTCCATTAATTTGGAATCATCATAACACACTTGCCAAGTAATTCCATGTATTTTTATACTTCAAGTTTGGTCCTCAAACTTTGCCCATAATATTCTTTCATCGCTTTCCTGATCTCCACAAAATTCCCGAACATTTTTGGACACTTCTCAAACCCGTCCTAGTTGAAACCATTTGAATTAAATTCAAAGGAATTTGAATTTAATCTTTCTTTCATGCCCACTCCTATTTTTCTTGGCTCAAGCTCCTTTTTATGAGTCCAAGAAAATTGGCGTCCTGCTCAAATTCTTCTCCTATTTCTCTCTACATTTCTTAACTCCCTGTTTTTTGGTTAAACAAGGAAAATAGTCTGGGGGCAGAGAGAGAAGCGGCCTGCTCCGCTGCCCACTTGGGCCTCCCCCCAGGCCGGCCCAACCATCTCCCATACCCTCAGCCCACCAAATCCCTAAACCAAACCTAGAGCCCGATTCCTCCCTCGACACCTCTCCCCTTCCTTCGTTCCCTTCCGTCCCGCGCTGCCAGAGGAGTCCCCCTCCTCGATCTCCCTCGAACCCATACTACGGCACTGGACCTTGCCCCTAGCTCGCGACTTCTACGCTCCTTCTGCCATGCTCCAGCGCTACGCCGTTGCATCCTTGCTGCGCGCTGAGGCGCTGCCTCCTCTGCACGTCGCGCCCGAGGCCTCGCGAGCCTCCCGCTCGTCCGCCGTACCTCCTCCCCTCCGCAGGCCCCATCCTTGGCGCCCTTCTCCTCCACCGCCTGGTGCCTGCGGAGCCGCACGCCCCTCGCCCTCCTGCTTCTCAGCCATCCTCCTTCCTCCATGGCGCCTCCTCGCCACCCGAGGCCTGCAGCCCCATGCCTCCCTCCGCGGGCGGGCTTGAGCAGGAGCTCCCCGAATTGGTGCCCGTCGGTCACCTCCACACGCTCTCCGTCGTCCGCTTCCGGCGCCTCGGACCCTCCTCTACATCGTATCCCCATCACCATGGCCTCGCCTCTGCCCGAAGTAG
>NW_024118433.1:0-22546 GCF_003073215.2 Triticum urartu
GGGCAATGCCCAGCCGCCGTGCCCGTTTTGAAGGCGGCAGTGGGTCGTCTCGTCGCCGCACCTCCGTGAAGCGTGAGGAAGGATCCGACTAGGCTCGGGGTAGTGCTAGGTGCCTGTCTTCGCGGATCACCGCAACGCTACTTTTGTTTTGCTCTTTTCCTGCATCAAGAATGAAACAAGCATGGGCCCAGGGGGGCGTGTATCGAACTATGGTTCCTTGGTTATATCAGTATGCGTGTTGTTCTCGTGCTGTGTTGTTATTTTGTGCAAAGATAACTTAACCTGGCATATACTCACGACGTCCTCTTCCTCGCGAAGCGTTTATTTCCTCGCATCCATCTTGCCTTGGTGGCCTGCATTCGCTCAGGAACTGCGAAAAACTCGTTAGGAAGTGCATTAAAAGATTTGCCGTTCATCCTGGCCTGACCTGGCGCTTTGTATCGCGGTACCTGAGGGGCACGGACTAGGAGAGGTGCACCAGCTTTTGGGCTCGAACGAGGGTGGCTCGCGAGAAGGCAGAAAAGGAGAAAAAAATGCTCGCGAGGGCACCTGCCTAGCCCCCTCATGAGGCATGCGAGAGAAAGAACACGAGCAAATTCGAGCCAGAAAAAATGCAATGAGAGGCGAGGGAATCAAATCGGCAAGGGACGCCAAAGGCAAACTTTGATTAAGGAAAAGCGAGTCAACTACGGAAAGCAAATGAAAAGCCGCGTCCGGCACCTAATCTAGTCTTCAAGTCTTCTCACCAGCGCGGAGCTAAGTGCTGTCCACTAGGCGTGGGAGGGAGCCCCAGGGCTTGAGGCCGGCGCTCCTGAGACTCCGGGGCGTGTACAGCCCCACTCATTATTACGTGAGAGTGTCACGGGCGGCGATTCTTCACAGGCACCGGGCCTTCTTCACAGGCTCTGGGCCTTTCTTCTCAGGCTCTGGGCCTTGCTTCTCAGGCTCTGGGCCTTGCTTCATGGATAGAACTTTCGGAGGTGCTGGATGTTCCAGGCGTTCTGGATGGGTAACCCATCCTGCGTCTCCAGGCGCGCTGCACCCGGCCTGGAGACATGGACGACCCTGAACAGGCCCTCTCACATGAGCGAAACCTTGTGCAGCCCTTCTCTGGAGAGGACCCGCCTCAAGACGAGGTCGCCCACCTCGAGCGTCCTGGAGCGGATGTTGCAGGAGTGGTATCGCCGCAGCGCTTGTTGGTACCTTGCCGCCCTCAACGCGGCTTCGCGATGGCGTTCCTCCCCCAGCACGAGATCCATCCCCCGCATAGCGTCTTGCTGCGTTTCGTCGAACGTTAGGACCCGTGCAGAGCGATGCTTGACCTCCTGAGGAAGGACTGCTTCATCTCCGTAGACGAGGATGAATGGAGTCTTGCCCGTTGGCCTGGTGGCGGTGGTTCGGATGGACCAGAACACGGACTGGAGCTCGTCATGCCAGCCCCTGCCGCAGGCCTCCAACTTCTTCTTGAAGGTCCTGGTCTTGAGGCCCCTCAGGACCTCCGCATTAGCGCACTCGGCTTGACGGTTACTCATGGGGTGGGCCACCGAAGCGTGGCAGATCTGCGTTCCAAGGTTAGCACAGTAGGTTTTGAGGAGGTTGCTAGTAAACTGCGAACCATTATCTGTGATGATGCGGTTGGGGACCCCAAAGCGGCTCACAAGGCCCTTGATGAACTTGACAGTAAAGCCGGCTGGAATGGTACGGACGGCTTCCACTTCCGCCCACTTGGTGAACTTGTCGACGACGACGTAGAGATAGTGGTAGCCCCCTGGCGCCCGGGGGAACGGGCCTAGGATGTCCAGCCCCTAGACCGCAAGCGGCCATGTAAGCGGGATGGTTTGGAGGCCCTGAGCAGGCTGATGGATTTGCTTGGCATGGAATTGGCATGCTTCACAGGACTTCACCAGCTCGGCCGCGTCGTTGAGTGCTATAGGCCAATAGAACCCACTGCGGAACACCTTGTCGACGAGGGTCCGGGATGATGAGTGGTGTCCGCAGTCACCGCCGTGTATGTCAATCAGCAACTCCCTTCCTTGATCGCTGGAGATGCAGCGTAGCGTGACATCGTTCGGTCGTTTCCTGTATAACTCACCGTCTTGGATACAATATGTCGTGGCTTGCCGGGCCACGCGCTCTGCGTCCTCTTCCTTCTCCGGCAGCATCCCATGCATTAGGTACTCTTTGAATTCCTTGATCCAGCACTCCTCGTGGGGCTCGAGCACCAAGAGCAGCCGAGCTTCTGAGGTGGGGCCACAGGCTGGGGCTCCCATGGCTGGGGGCTGTGGGAGCTCCTCCCGAGGCCGAGTCATGCTTGAAAGAGGTAGCGTAGCTGATGGCTTGAAGAGCCGCTCTTCGAAGACGCCAGGCTCTTGCGGTTGCCGCTTGGATGCTCTTCTGGCGATGTCATCGGCTTCCTTGTTGGTGCCCCGGGGCACGTGCTGCAGCTCCAGGCCCGAGAACTGCTTTTCCATCTTGCGCACCTCCGCGAGGTAGGCCTCCATGTGCTCGTCCTTCGGCTCGTACACCTTGTTGGAAAAGTTGACGAGGAGCTGCGAGTCGCCTTTGATGGTGAGGCGCTTCACCCTTAGAGCCGCCGCAGCCCTCAGGACAGCTATGAGGCCTTCGTATTCTATGATGTTGTTGGAGACCTTCTCGCCGTGCTGAAAATAGAGTTGCACGGTGTAGTAGAGATTGTTATGAGTGGGCGAGATGAGCACTGCCCGCGCCCTAGTGCGCGAAGGCGCCATCGAAATACATGACCCAGTCGTCTGGTGCCTCGCTTCCTGGGGAGGTGCACCCCTGTTCTCCTTCCTCAAGAGCGGGGGTATCTGTCCATTCTGCCACAAAATCGGTGAGCGCGGCTCCCTTGATGACCCTGGTAGTGCTGAACTCCAACTGGAATGCTTGCAACTCAATGTTCCACTCAGCGACCCTTCCGGCTGAGTTAGGGCTCCTGAGCACCCTCTCCAATGGGTAGGCTGAGACGACCTTGATGGGGTGGCACTAGAAGTAGTGCCGCAGCTTGCGCGAGGCTACCAAGAGTGCGAGCAGGAGCTTTTGTGGCATGGGGTAGCGCGCCCTCGCGTCCCGCAGTACGGTGCTGACGAAGTACACCGGGTGCTCGACGAGGGCTGGCACACTGTCGAGGCTCGGGTCCCGCAGAGATTGTGTCATATCCTGAGGTGGTGGGTTTCCTGAGACCTGACCGTCCTCATGAGCTTCTGTGATGTTGCCCTGCTGAGCTTGGTCTTCCGCCGCTGATGGTTTTGCTGCACCTTCCGGACCCCGCGCTGCATCAGCTCTGGCTTGGCGCGGCACACCCTTGTCTTGGCGCTCCTCCCGAACCGCCACTAGCGCCGCGCTGGCGGAGTACGGGGTGGCGGCAAGGTAGAGCACCAGAGGCCCGAGAGGCCGCGGTGCCACCATCACTGGGGGCTGGTGAGGTATTTCTTGAGGTCTTGGAAGGCCTGGTCGGCCTCCGGGGTCCACTCGAACGGGCCCTTCTTCTTCATGAGCTTCAAGAAGGGTAAGGCGTGCTCGCCTAGCGTGGAGATGAAATGCCAAACGTGATCACCTGCCCTGCTAGCTTCTGCATTTCCTTGAGGGTCTGTGGTGAGCTCATGTCTTCGATGGCCTTGATCTTCTCCGGGTTCGCCTCGATCCCTCTGTGGGACACGAGGAACCCCAATAGCTTGCCGGAGGGGACGCCAAACACGCACTTCTCCGGGTTAAGCCTCAAGTTCACTTGGCGCAAGCTCTCGAAGGTCTCCTCCAAGTCTTGAATCAATGTCCTCGCCTCGCGAGATTTGAGCACTATGTCATCAACGTAGGCCTCTGTGTTTCTGCCGATTGCCGCCCCAAGGCGATTTGCATCAACCGTTGAAAGGTTGCGCCCACGTTGCGTAGCCCGAAGGGCATGCACGTGTAGCAGTACACCCCGCATGGTGTCAAGAAGGGTGTCTTCACCACATCCTCCACCGCCATCTTGATTTGGTGGTATCCTGAGAATGCATCCAGGAAACATGGCAGGTCGCATTCGGCGGTGGAGTCGATGCATGGAAGCGGGAACGGATCCTGGGGGCATGCTTTCTTAAGGTTGGTGAAGCCGACACACATCTGTTCCTTCCGCCTTTCTTTGGTACCACGATGGGGTTCGCCAGCCATTCGGGGTATCGAACTTCTCGAATGGTACCTGCCGCCTCCAGCTTGCGTGTCTCTTGGATGATGAAGGCCTGCTTCTCAGTGGACTGCTGGCTTGCTCGCTGCTTCACGGGGCGTATGTTGGGACACACCCTTAGATGATGCTGGATTAGCTCTCTCGGGACCCCTACCAGCTGATTGAGCTCCCACGCGAATATCTCCTTGTTCGCGCGCAAAAATCTCACCAAAGCTTCTTCTTGTCCCAGGTCAAGGCCGGTTCCTATGGTGAAGGTGGCTCTTGAAGACCCGTCCTCGTTGACCGGCACCTGCTTGGTCTCCGCCTTGTCTTGAGTGAACAACTGCTTCTTCTTGGTGGGCGCGGTCTCCTTGGCCTCGGGCGTACCGGCGCCGGCTGGCTGTGCTGCTGACGCGGTCTTGAAGGCGAGCCTGAGCGCCGCCACGGCCTCCTTAGCGTCCCCCTTGATGGTGAGGATGCCCTTACTCCCTGGCATCTTCATGAGGTTGTAGGCCTGGTGAGTCGCCGCCATGAACTGAGCAAGAGCCGGGTACCCGAGGATGGCATTGTATGGGAGACCGATGCGGGCGATGTCAAAGTCCACCAGCTCGGTGCGATAGTTGTCTCGCGTGCCAAAGGTGACAGGAAGGCGGATCTGCCCCAGAGAGTGGGCAGCTCCGCCACCCACTCCTGTGAAGGGCTTGCTGAGGCCAAGCCATTCGAGCGGCACATGAAGAAGACTGAAGGCTTCTACGGAGAGAAATTTGAGGCCGGCGCCGCCGTCGATGAGGGTCTTGGTAACGGCCATGTTGCAGATGAGGCGGTGGAGTCGGGGTGGTCTTCCGAGCCGAAGGTGAGGTCGGCCTCCGGCGCAGCCCAACCCGGCGGAGCCCCTGGGCGCTTGGAGGCTGCCCCAATCTGATGGAAGAAAGGTTTGACGTGGCGATCTGAAGCCGGTGCTTGGGAGCCACCCAACAGTGCCGCGACTGCGTGGTGCACCGGCACCGCATAGCGCGCGGTGAAGAGGTTGCGGAGCTCCCCCCAGGATGCCGTCGTGGATCCTGGGAGGTTGAGCAGCCAGGCGCGTGGCTCGCCTGCGAGGGCCATGGGGAAACAGTTGGCCATGATCTTGTCCTCGCCTCCGGCTTCGAGGACAGCCTCCTCGTACGCCAACAGGAATGACACCGAGTCTACCGCGCCGTCGTAACGCGGCGGCATCTCCGGCTTGAACTTGGCCGGCCACTACACTCGCCGCAGGGCGGGGGCCAGGGCTCGGTACCCAGACTCCCTGCTGCTCGTGTTGGCCGCAGAGGTGGGTGGCGGGGCACCTGCCATGGGAGCGTAGTGCGGTGGTACGGGGCGCAGGTTGGTGGAGAGGAGCCCCGGCGCACCCCTACCTGGCGCGCCAAATGTCAGATGTGGGGTTCCGGCAAACCCTTAAGGTTCGAACACTTGGGTGTGCGCGAAGTCTTTCCTTCCTACCGATCTACGCCCTAGCTCGCTAAGATCTTGCGGACGAACTCGACGAACTCGCAATACGGAAAGACATGAGGTTTATACTGGTTCGGGCCACCGTTGTGGTGTAATACCCTACTCCAGTGTGGTGGTGGATTGCCTCCAGGGCAGATGATGAATAGTACAAGGGAAGAACAGCCTCCTGAGGTTGAGGTGTTCTTGTGAGTAGGCTCTCGATCAGGTTGGATCAAGCTAAGATGAGATGAGATGCGATCAGATGCCACGCGATCTCATGCCATGCCCCTACTATGGTGGTTAGCTCTACTTATATAGGCCCTGGTCCTCTTCCCAAATATCGAGCGGGAAGGGAGCCAACAACAGCGGGCCAATTTGAAGGGGGACAGCTAGTACAAGCTATCCTAACAAAAGTGGTCTTCCCTTGTGAAAAGCTCTGGTGGTGACGATGTCTTGGGCTCCATGATGACCTCCGTCTTGCTGTCCTCCTGGTCTTGGTCTCGTTGCACCAATATAGCAACCTTTGCCTGATGCCTCGGTACTCTTCGTCTGCGCTGGCCTCCTTAGCACCAAAGAGGAAATAAGGACGTTGTGCGCGCTGGCGCCCGCCTGGTGTCGTGCGTCATGGCTCACGCCACGAGGGCCTTGTGAGGTTTGCTCCGCCTTGATATCTCCGCTCCTCGTGAGCCTGCCTGGCTATGCCACTCCAGAGGAGGCCTTGCATCGTCTGCCTCGCGAGGCTTGGACTCTCGCGAGGGTCTTGGATGCCTTGTTGATGAAGATGGGCCATACGGCCTGCTGGCTTAGCCACGCCGTGGGCCATAGGCAGGAAAGTCTGGGACCCCCGTTCCCAGAACACCGACAGTGGCTCTGTCTCTGGTCTGTGTTCATTGCAAAAAAGTTAGAGAAGAGAAGCTGGTGGCTCTCAAGGTCGCCAATACCAAGAGGCTTCAATTCTGGTCCTTCATGGATACCTTCATCGAAGCTGCTACTCGCATCACCGATGGAATCGACCTCGACGAGTTCGTCGAGCCAACTAGTCCTCCTCCTGCGGAGTGAACAAACTTGATGCCTCGCTTTTATTTGCCTCAGAATGCTTTGTAACCATTAAACTCTTTCGGGCCTGATGCCTGAGTACTTCTGTTTGCAGTTCTGAACCTTCCTGGATTTATCCGAACTTGGTTTTTCTTTGAATATGGTTGCTTTGTCTTCATCACCTTTGAGTTTTTTGACTTTGAGTGAATTGGGAATAACAACTAAAACTCTAATGGAATGGGTCGCTCCCCACTCGGGGTTGACGTTGTACTTGTGGCACAACTCCGAGTACAACTAGAATTTGTACTTGTGACGCAGCTCTAAGAGCAGCCAGTCATTGTATTTGTGGAGTAGCTCCGAGTGCAACCGGACGTTGTACTTGTGGCACAACTCCGAGTGCAACCGTACGTCGTGCTTGTGGCGTAGCTCTGAGTGCAACCAGACGTTGTACTTGCGGCACCACTCAGAGTAGTTTTGTAACTTAGGCGAGTATGGGGTCGCAGCTAAGCCCCCGAGTGGGAGGGTTGCTCTCCACTCAAAGTAGTTTTGTATCTTAGGCGAGTATGGGATCACGGCTAAGCCCCCGAGTGGGAAGATTGGTCTCCACTCGAAGTAGTTTTATAACTTAGGCGAATCGTGTTCGCAGCTAAGCTCCCGAGTGAGAGGGTTGCTCTTCACTCGGAATGTTTTTGGAACTTAGGCGAATCGGGTTCGCGGCTAAGCCCCCGAGTGGGAGGATTGCTCTCCACTCGGAGTAGTTTTGTAACTTAGGCGAGTACGGGGTCGCAACTAAACCCCCGAGTGTGAGGGTTTCTCTCCACTCGGAGTAGTTTTTTTAACTTAGGTGAGTACGGGATCACAGCTAAGCCCCCGAGTGGGAGGGTTGCTCTCCACTCTGAGTAGTTTTTTAACTTAGGCGAGTACGGGATCGCACCTAAGCCTCTGAGTGGGAGGATTGCTCTCCACTCGGAGTAGTTTTGTAACTTAGGCGAGTACGGGGTCGCAGCTAAGCCTATGAGTGGGAGGGTTGCTCTCCACTCGGAGTAGATTTGTAACTTAGGCGAGTACGAGGTCGCAGCTAAGCCCCCGAGTGGGAGGGTTGCTCTCCACTCGGATTAGTTTTTTTAACTTAGGCAAGTATGGAATCGCAGCTAAGCCCCCGAGTGGGAGGGTTGCTCTTCACTCGGAATGTTCTTGAAACTTAGGAGAATCAGGTTCACGGCTAAGCCCCCGAGTGGGAGGATTGCTCTCCACTAGGAGTAGTTTTGTAACTTAGGCGAGTACGGGGTCGCAGCTAAGCCCCCGAGTGGGATGGTTGCTCTCCACTCAGAGTAGTTTTGTAACTTAGGCGAGTACGGGATCACAGCTATGCCCCCGAGTGGGAGGGTTGCTCTCCACTCGGAGTAGTTTTTTTAACTTAGGCGAGTACGTGATCACATCTAAGCCCCCGAGTGGGAGGATTGCTCTCCAGTCGGAGTAGTTTTGTAACTTAGGCAAGTACGGGGTCGCAACTAAGCCCTCGAGTGGAAGGGTTGCTCTCCACTCGGAATAGTTTTTTGACTTAGGCGAGTACGGGATCGCAGCTAAGCCCCCAAGTGGGAGGGTTGCTATCCACTCGGAGTAGTTTTTTTTTAACTTAGGTGAGTACGGGATTGCAGCTAAGCTCCCGAGTGGGAGGATTGCTCTCCACTCAGATTAGTTTTGTAACTTAGGCGAGTACGGGGTCGTAGCTAAGCCCCCGAGTGGGAGGATTGCTCTCCACTCAGATTAGTTTTGTAACTTAGGCGAGTACGGGGTCGTAGCTAAGCCCCCGAGTGGGAGGATTGCTCTCCACTCGGAGTAGTTTGTAACTTAGGCGAATCGGGTTAGCAGCTAAGCTCCCAAGTGAGAGGGTTGCTCTTCATTCGGAATGTTTTTGAAACTTAGGCGAATCGGGTTCACGGCTAAGCCACCCACTAGGGGATTTGACCACAGATGCTTGATGGGTAACAATCATTAAGATACTTCAAGAAATATTGTCTTTGGTAAGCAAACTGAAGGATTCTTATTACAACTCGTTGATCCGAGTGTTTAGGTATAATAACGGCGGAGCAGATCCGCATACCACGAGCGTGTCTCATCTTCTTTCTTGGCTACGTTATAGAGGTGATACGCTCCATTGTGGAGCGCCTTTGTGATGATGAAGGGTCCTTCCCAAGCCGGAGCAAGTTTGTGAGGTCGTTTTTGGTGCACTCGGAGCATAAGGTCTCCTTCTTGGAATGCTCGACCTTTGACATTTCGGGCATGGAATCGACGCAGGTCTTGTTGATAAATGGTCGATCAAATTAGAGCCATCTCTCGTTCTTCCTCCAAGAGATCAACCTCATCTTGGCGTGCCTGTTCTGCTTCAGCTTCTTAGAAGAGTTCCACTCGGGGGGCGTTGTGCAGCAAGTCACTTGGAAGCACAGCTTCAGCACCATACACCATGAAGATAAGAGTTCGGTCAGTCGACCGGTTGGGAGTTGTTCTCAGTCCCCATAGGACTGATGGCAATTCAGTCACCCAGGCTCCAGCAGCATGCTTGAGATCACACATCAGTCGGGGTTTCAGCCCTTGAAGGATCAAACCATTCGCCCTTTCTGCCTGCCCATCCGACTGCAGGTGCGCAAGAGATGCGTAGTCAACCCGAGTGCCTTGGGAAGCGCAAAATGCTCTGAACTCATCAGAATCAAAGTTCGAGCCGTTATCTATGATAATACTATGAGGGACTCCATATCTGAATATCAGCTCTTTGATGAAACTGATGGCAGTGCTTGAATCAAGATTCTTGATAGGCCTAGCTTCAATCCATTTGGTGAATTTGTCGACTACCACAAGCAAATGAGAGAAATCACTTCTGCCAGTCTTGAAAGGTCCGACCATGTCCAACCCCCTAATTGCAAACGGCCAGACGAGTGGAATAGTCTTCAAAGCAGACGCAGGCTTGTGAGACATCTTCGAGTAGAACTAGCAGCCTTCACACTTGTCGACTATATCTTTCCCCATATCATTTGCGTGCGGCCAGTCATCTTGGTATGCTTTGGCCATGATGGTACGAGAGGATGCATGGTGACCACAGGTCCCGGAGTGGATCTCATTTATGATCATTCGACCTTCTTCTGGGGAGATGCAACGCTGAGCAACTCCAGTAACACTTTCTTTGTAAAGTTGTCCACCTATCACTGTGAAGGCTTTGGATCGACGGATGTTCTGACGTGCCTCATCTTCATCCTCTGGGAGTTCCTTTCTAAGCAAATACACAATATATGGTACCATCCAGCTGGGGATGATTACCAAAACTTCCGTGATTAGGTCGACTATAGCTGGGACTTCAGTTTCAGTCGGATTGGTTGTACTGATCGGTTGTGGGGGCTCTTCCGTAAAGGGATCTTCTTGAACAGACGGGGTATGGAGATGCTCCAAGAACACATTATTGGGGATAGGTTTCCGAGTGGAATCTATCTTCGCCAGATCATCAACAACTTGATTCTTGATCCGAGGTATGTGGTGGAGCTCCAACGCTTCAAACTTCTTCTCCAGCTTTCTAACTGCGTTGCAATAACCAGTCATAGTTGGGCTCCTGATGTCCCATTCCGTCATCACTTGATTAACCACCAAGTCTGAGTCGCCGTAGACCATCAGGCGACGGACACCGAGTGAGATAGCCATACGCAACCCATACAAAAGTATCTCATACTCAACTTCATTGTTTGAAGAATCAAAGTGAATCTGGAGGACATAGCTGAGCTTATCACCTCTTGGGGATACCAGAACCACACCAGCACCAGAGCCATTCAGCATCTTGGATCCATCAAAGAACATAGTCCAATGTTCTGAGTGAATCTGAGTCGGTTGCTGTTGTTCAATCGCCCACTTTGCCACTTGACCAGTTGCGTCCCTATTGTTCAGAATTTCAAATAATGGAGCGTCGCTGATGACTGAAACCGAGTGGTCTGAGAAATAGTGTTCAACTTTCTTTGTGGTCAAGTAAATTCCATAAACAAGCTTCTGATAATGCGGATATCTCTGCTTGGACAGAGTCAAGACTTCAGAAATATAGTACACTTGGCGTTGAACTTTGTAGGCTTTGCCTTCTTCTTCCTGCTCGACCGTGTGCACTGTGCTGACAACTTATCCAATGGCTGTAATATACAACAGCAGAGGCTCCTTGCTGATTGGGGTAGCAAGCACCGGCTGGGTGGAAAGCATGGCTTTGAGCTCTACAAACGCTGCTTCGGCTTCAGGAGTCCACTCGAACTTGTCAGACTTCTTCATCAGTCGGTAAAGAGGTAATGCTTTTTCACCGAGACGAGAGATAAACCAACTCAACGCGACCAAACAACCAGTAAGCTTCTGGACGTCGTGCACACGCACAGGCCATTTCATTCGGAGGATCGCTCCAACCTTTTCCGGGTTTGCGTCGATTCCTCGTTCAGAAATGAGGAAACCGAGTAACTTTCCCCCTGGGACTCCAAATGTGCACTTTGACGAGTTGAGCTTGATATCATATCTTCTTAAGTTGGCAAAGGTTTCAGCGAGCTCAGCCAGTAGGTCGGAACCTTTACGTGACTTAACCAGGATGTCATACATGTATGCTTCCACATTCCGACTGATTTGAGTGAGCAGGCACAATTGAATCATGCGCATGAATGTGGCGCTAGCATTCTTAAGACCAAAAGGCATGGTGATATAGCAAAAACACCTGAATGGGGTGATGAAGGCTGTTTTTATTTTGTCGGGTCCATACAGCCGGATCTGATGGTACCCGGAATAGGCATCCAAAAAGGACAAGCGCTCACACCCAGCAGTCGAGTCGACAATCTGGTCGATGCAGGGGAGAGGGAAATGATCTTTCGGGCAGGCCCGATTAATGTGCTTGAAATCGTTGCACATACAAAGTGAATCATCTTTCTTAGGGACCATAACAACATTGGCGAGCCACTCAGAGTGGTATATCTTGCGGATGAACTCAGTTGCCAAAAGCCAAGCCACTTCTTCGCCAATTGCCTTCCTCTTCTCCACGACGGACCAACGGAGATGCTCTTTGACATGTTTCACTTTTGGGTCGACGCGCATACGGTACTCAGCCAGTCCCCTGGGCACACCCGAGATGTCAGATGGTTTCCATGCAAAGATGTCCCAGTTCTCACGGAGGAACTAGATGAGCACTTCTTCCTATTTGCTATCGAGTGTCATTGAGATGTGGGTCGGAGCGGCATTCGGAGTGGCCGGGTGAACATGGACAGGTTTTGTCTCACGAGACGACTGAAATGCAGACTCTGAAGTAGGCTTCTTAGCTCGCAACAAATCACTCAGATCTGCATATTTCTGATACTCTTCCATTTCCACAGCTGCCATCTGCTCATCGGCAATCTTCGAGCCCTTCTTGAGGCACTCTTCTGCTCTCTGCTGATTTCCAGTGATTGTGATCACGCCTCTGGGGCCAGGCATCTTCAACTTCAGGTACATGTAACACGGTCGAGCCATGAAACGAGCATATGCAGGCCTGCCCAGAATAGCATGGTAGGCACTATGAAAATCCACCACTTCAAATGTCAACTTTTCCTTGCGGTAATTATTTGAGTCGCCGAAAACCACATCAAGAGTGATCTAACCGAGTGAATCGGCTTTCTTCCCTAGGATGACTCTATGGAATCGCATGTTGCTTTCACTGATCTTGGACATTGGAATGCCCATCCCTCGGAGGGTCTCAGCGTATAAAATGTTCAAACCACTGCCACCGTCCATCAAGACCTTGGTCAGTTGAGTGCCCCCAACGACTCGGTCGACCACCAATGCTTGCCACCCGGGGTTAGCAATGTGCGCTGGGTGATCGGACAGGTCGAATGTAATGGGAGTTTTGACCACTTCAGATACGTCGTAGTTGCCGGAGCAACAATGTTTACTTCTGTGTTGATAACTTTGAGTCGAATTTTGCTCTCGATGTCAGCAAAAATCACTAGAGTGGCATTGACATTGGGATAACCTTCATCCTCCTCCTTGTCCTCATCATTATCAGATTCCTTTTCCTTTTCATTGGGCTGGCCCTCTCGGAAGCTCGGAATTAGGAGTTGACATTGTCGAGTGGTATGCTTGGGGTAAATCAGGCTTCCCTCTTCATCTTTCTTGGTGTGTATGTGACACGGCAAATCAAGCACATCATTTCCCGCTTGATCTTTCACTTTCTTGGGGATCCATGGCCCCTTGGGCTTTCATTTAAATTTTGCTTGGTTCACAACTGCGACCTCACCAGGACCTGCGGGTTCGGCTTTGCGGTTCTGCTTCCGACTGGAATTTCCTCCTCCGGTGTCCTGGGCTACTGGTTTGTTCTAGCCACTGCGGAGTTGGTCTTCTTCCTCACCGTTAGCGTACCGAGTGGCTATTTTCCTCATCCGAGCTAGGGACATGTCCCCTGTCCGACCGAATTTCAAGTTAAGCTCTCTGTACCGAACGCCCTCCTTAAAGGCGCAAACTGCCTGATGTTCTGACACATTCTCCATGGTATAATGAAGAGCGGTCGGTCCATCTCTGGATGTAATCTTGATATCTACTATACAACCTTCTTCTTGTAGACGTTGTTGGGCCTCCAAGTGCAGAGGTTTGTAGGACAGTAGCAAATTTCCCTCAAGTGGATAACCTAAGGTTTATCAATCCGTAGGAGGCATAGGATGAAGATGGTCTCTCTCAAGCAACCCTGCAACCAAATAACAAAGAGTCTCTTGTGTCCCCAACACACCCAATACAATGCTAAATTGTATAGGTGCACTAGTTCGGCGAAGAGATGGTGATACAAGTGGTATATGGATGGTAGATAAAGGTTTTTGTAGTCTGGAAATATAAAAACAGCAAGGTAACTAATGATAAAAGTGAGCGCAAACGGTATTGCAATGCGTTTAAACAGGGCCTAGGGTTCATACTTTCGCTAGTGCAAGTTCCCTCAACAATAATAAGATAATTGGATCACATAACTATCCCTCAACATGCAACAAAGAGTCACTCGTAAGCTCCGTTAGTATAAGAAAATAAATCACCACTTAGGTACTATTGTGAACTCATTCTAAATTCATATTGGTGTAATATCTACTGTATTCCAACTTATCTATGGTTCATACCCTCCGATACTACTCATAGATTCATCAAAATAAGCAAACAACACATCGAAAACAGAATCTTTCAAAAACAGAACAGTCTGTGGTAATCTGGATCAAACGTATACTTATGGAACTCATAAAATTCTCAAATAAAATGATGGACGTGAGGAATTTATCTCTTAATCATCTTCAAAAAGAATTAACTAAATAGAACTATCCAAATAAAAATGGCAGCAATTCTCATGAGCGCTAAAGTTTCTGTTTTTTACAATAAGATCAACAAGACTTTCCCCAAGTCTTGCCAACGGTTTTACTTGGCACAAACACTAATTAAAACATAAAAAAACTCAATCATAACATAGGCTAGATAAATTATTTATTACTAAACAGGAGCAAAAAGCAAGTAACAAAAATAAAGTTGGGTTGCCTCCCAACAAGCGCTATTGTTTGACGCCCCTAGCTAGGCATGATGATTTCAATGATGCTCACATAAAAGATAAGAATTGTAACATAAAGAGAGCATCATGAAGAAATGACTAGAACCTTTAAGTCTAACCCACTTCCTATGCATAGGGATTTTGGGAGCAAACAACTTGTCGGAACAAGAATCAACTTGCATAGGAAGGTAAAACAAGCATGACTTCAAAACTTTAAGCACATAGAGAGGAAACTTGATATTATTGCAATTCCTACAAGCATATATTCCTCCCTCATAATAATTTTCAGTAGCATCATGAATGAATTCAACAATATAACCAGCACCTAAAGCATTATTTTCATGATCTACAAGCATAGAAATTTTATTACTCTCCACATAACCAAAATTCTTCTCATTCAGAATAGTGGGAGTATCATAAGAAACTCGAATACTATAAATTGTTTCCACATTAAAAGAGTAACGTTCAGAAAAAGGGTAATGGGGCTAAAAATATCATCATTATTAAACATAGCATCCCCAAGCTTGGGACCAACATTAATTGCAGCAAATATATTCTCAAAAACATCATCTTCATCAAACATAGCATCCCCAAGCTTGGGCCTTTTCATATCATAAGCATAATCACTCTCATCATTAATAGTATGGATAGCACCAATAGTATAGCAATTATCATATTCTTCCAAGCAAGTGCCAAAAAGATTTTCAAGATCATAAGAAGTATCATTATCTTCCACAATTATATTTTCATGAGGCACAATAGTAATAGGAGCAACATTATTTGGGGGAGATATCTTTTTACCTCTCTTCCTTTTTCTTTTCTTCTTCTTCACCACATCATGTGTGGGTTCAATCCTCTTTTTGGAACTCCTTATTAATGAGATTGGTTGAATAGAAGGCTCCTCCTCGTTACCTGATTCATCATAAGAAATAATAGCAGAATATTGGGAAGTCTCTTCCCTTTCATTAGTGTTCTCTTCATCTTCTATTTGCTTTCTTTTCTTTATGTAATTGGCAATATAAGGATTTTCAATGCAATTCACCGCACAATACATATAAATTTCCTCTAGATCAAAACCAAGAAGTTTATAACGGGAAAATTCTGGAAGATGCTTAGTTATACGTTTCATTTATTCATAAGCCATAAGCAACCAAAGTTCATTATAGTGTGCAAGGGAAATCAAGTCATCACAATTTTTTGACACGATAAGATCATGAAACAATTTGCATCGGATAGCTAAATGACCATGTTCATTGCAAAGTCCACAAGTACGGCCAAGAAAATTTAAATTTTCAGCACAATCATCAAGCCTTTCTTGCAACAATTTAGTTTCTAAGTACTTATGCCTCATGCAATATCTATCTTCCCTATTTGGTGTGTACTTACAAACCCAATGCATTCCACAAAAATTGACATGTTTATAGGAGACATGTTTATAGGAGTTCATACTAACAACATTGCAATCATGCTCAGCATTCAAAGATTTAATGCCAAACATTTTAATGCATTCTTCTTCTAACACTTTGGCACAATTTTCCCTCCCATCATACTCATGAAAGATATTAAAAAGATGAAGCGTGTGAGACAAACTCAATTCCATTTGTTTTTGTAGTTTTCTTTTATAAACTAGACTAGTGCTAAAACAAGAAACAAAAAGATTCGATTGCAAGATCTAAAGATATACCTTCAAGCACTCACCTCCCCGGCAACGGCGCCAGAAAAGAGCTTGATGTCTACTACAGAACCTTCTTCTTGTAGACGTTGTTGGGCCTCCAAGTGCAGAGGTTTGTAGGACAGTAGCAAATTTCCCTCAAGTGGATGACCTAAGGTTAATCAATCCGTAGGAGGCGTAGGATGGAGATGGTCTCTCTCAAGCAACCCTGCAACCAAGTAACAAACGGTCTCTTGTGTCCCCAGCACACCCAATACAAAGGTAAATTGTATAGGTGCACTAGTTCGGCGAAGAGATGGTGATACAAGTGCAATATGGATGAAAGATAAAGGTTTTTGTAATCTGAAAATATAAAAACAGCAAGGTAACTAATGATAAAAGTGAGCACAAACGGTATTGGAATGCGTTGAAACAAGGCCTAGGGTTCATACTTAAGCTAGTGCAAGTTCCCTCAACAATAATAACATAATTGGATCACATAAATATCCCTCAACATGCAACAAAGAGTCACTCCAAAGTCACTAATAGCGGAGAACGAACGAAGAGATTATGGTAGGTTACGAAACCACCTCAAAGTTATTCTTTCCAATCAATCCGTTGGGCTATTCCTATAAGTGTCACAAACAGCCCTAGAGTTCGTACTAGAATAACACCTTAAGACACAAATCAACCAAAACCCTAATGTCACCTAGATACTCCAATGTCACCTCAAGTACCTGTGGGTATGATTATACGATATGCATCACACAATCTCAGATTCATCTATTCAACCAACACATATAACCTCAAAGAGTGCCACAAAGTTTCTACCGAAGAATCACGATGAAAACGTGTGCCAACCCCTATGCATAGGTTCATGGGCGGAACCCGCAAGTTGATCACCAAAACTACATCAAGTGAATCACATGGTATCCCATTGTCACCACAGATACGCTTGGCAAGACATACATCAAGTGTTGTCAAATCTTTAAAGACTCAATCCGAAAAGATAACTTCAAAGGGAAAACTCAATCCATTACAAGAGAGTAGAGGGGGGGGAGAGAAAACATCATGCGATCCAACTATAATAGCAAAGCTCGCGATACATCAAGATCGTATCATCTCAACAACACGAGAGAGAGGGAGATCAAACACATAGCTACTGGTACATACCCTCAGCCCCGAGGGAGAACTACTCCCTCCTCCTCATGGAGAGCACCGAGATGATGAAGATGGCCACCAGAGAGGGATTGCCCCCTCCGGCAGGGTGCCGGAACGGGTCTAGATTGGCTTTCGGTGGCTACGGAGGCTTCTGGCGGCGGGCTCTGGGTCAATAGGTTAGTCCCAAAAATAATATAAAAGTGTTTAATAAAGCCCATAAATATCCAAAACACATAATATAATAGCATGGAACAATAAAAATTATAGATACGAGGTTCCAAAAAAAATTATAGATACGTTGGAGATGTATCAAATCTCTCAAAGTTTCATTCAGTTTTTGGACACAATGATGTAATTCGGTCAGCCCTGCAGGTTATTTGCAAGTGCCTTCAAATGTCCTGACAAACACTCCTGCCAATTCTTCCCAACTGAAGATACTACCAGGAGCCAACTGATTCAACCAAGCTCTGGCTGAATCCTCCAGCCTCAGGGGGAGGTTCTTCATGGCCACATCATCATTGCCGCCACCAATCTGCACAGCCACCCGGTAATCCTCTAACCAAGTGTCTGGCTTCAATTCACTGGTGAACTTACTCACTCCCGTCGCCAACCTCAAGTTGGGAGGGATCTGAGCAGCTCTGATGGCTCTGCCGAAACATTCAGGCCCAGAAACATGCACTCTGCTACCAATCGGACGATCTTTGTCTAGTCCTTCTCTGTGTGCCCGGCCTCTGTTGACCAGACCCTGCACAAGAACTGATCTTGCATCAAACCCAGGCTCTCTTGGGTCGACTGGGGCCCTTCGGTCATCACCATACGGGCGCCTGTCATCGTATTGCCGGGGCACATACGATCCGGCCCTCGGAGGGGGCGTAGGAACTCGACGACGGTCATCACGGCTGAGTCGATGATCATACTGCTCGTGGTTCCGACCCAGGTACTCCTCCTGGAGATGCCCAAGGCCCTCATGTCGTGGAGGCGATCTTGGGCTGTGAGCCGACTGGACGGTGTCCGCCACCACGGACCCGCTGTGGATCCTGTTGCGCGACTGAGAAATGGGTGAGTTTTGTTCCCCCGCCGCCCGAAGCAATGCTCGAATTTGCATCAAACCTCTGCCAGCCTCTGAACAGGATGGCTGAATCGACTCTGCTATACGGGTTGCGGCTGCAAGATTTTGGACTGGTGTGCGATATACCTGAGGTTCAGGCGGAAACAATTGTCGATTCCGTCGACTGGATTCAGGGATCTGCCAACGAGCGCATTCGTCGAGTGAATGTTGGAGATTCTCCAGACGTGCGCGCTCAGCCAAGGTGGCCAGGTGCGCAGCCTCCAAGGCCCGAGCCTCAGAGGTTTCTCCGATGATGGGGGTGTGGAGGGCCTCCACGTTGCGATGGTGCAGCTCTTCCCTCTGCTCTGAAGTGAGGGCTTCGAGATGATACTCGTCACGACCACGAGATGGGCCGCCTCCACCATCACCACCGCCACCACGATGGAAACCAGGCGGTCTGCGTGGCGTGTCGAACTGTCGACCATCAGGACCTCCGCCGCCGGGTCGCTGCTCCCACCCTCGGACAGAGTCTCAGCGGAACCAGTCGACAGGTCGAATAGTCTATAGGGAGATTCTTCGGGCTCGATTGCCGCGACTTGTGGGTTTGTCGACTGGCGGGCCACCACATGTTTCACCCAGCGCTGAAGCCGACCGATACTGGGTCGACGACTGCTGCAGGAGGACGCCGCAGGCACTCGCATGGAAGTGCGCCGCCCCGCGGACGGGAAGGGCCTCGACGTCGAGGGGGGCCTCTTATAACCAGGCGGAGTCATCGGCGATGAAGACGAGCGCGCCGAGTCGGATCTCGCGACCCAAAGCCCAACCACCACCTGAAACCATGTTAATGAAGATCGGAAAAACTGCAACCCCGCCGAAAGTCGCTAAGACACATGCCCCACGGTGGGCGCCAACTGTCGTGGGAGTAAGCCGTCTGACAATAGAATAGGGGGTACGTAGGAGGAGGCAAGGTCCTAGCTACGGTGAGATTGTGCACGCAAGGTTTTACGAGTTCAGGCCCTTCTTGGAGGAAGTAATAGCCCTACGTCTCGGTGCCCGGAGGCTTGGTCAGCTGTATTATGCGTGAAAATTACAGGGGGTGCGAACCCTGGTGCCAGAGGAGGGGGTGGCTTATATAGAGTGCGCCAGGACCCTAGCCATCGCTCATTACACGGGGTTCAATGTACATTAATACAGGGTGTTACTGATAACGCCAACTATAAAGAGATATAAATGATCTTAAAGACTGCGGAGTGAACGCCTAACCGTTGCCATCCTGAGTGGCTTTAGACCTTCCGTACTCCCAGTGGTTTCTTGTATGGTCGAGTGACTTCTTCTTGGTTGAATGGAACCGGGGTATCCGAGTGAGATAATTGGTCAAGTGGATTTCACTCCAAGGTTACTTCAGTTGGTATCCTTTGTTGTACTTTGAAGGTTCTTGACTCTATGGTAGTGACCTTGGGAAGGGCATCTAGGTCAGGTCTATGACCCTACCCTAGGTCAATGGCATCGTCAAGCATGTCATCCCTTACTTGGAATTCTATGCACTTATGATTGGAACTATTAGCAAGCATTCGCAACTACTAATGTTCATTAAGGTAAAACCCAACCATAGCATTACGATATATTGGTCCCTCAATCCCGTATGCATCAATTTCTATGCTAGGCTGAAGCTGCTATCACCCTTGCCCTCCTATACATAGTCCTATCAACATAAAACTAAACCTATGGTGTGATCCACGCGCGCGCTCATATGATGGGCACCAAAGGACAAGAACATAACCAAAAGCAAATTAAACCAATCATAGCAATTCACCAATCACCGATAGGACAACACAAATCTACTTAGACATTGTAAGATGGCAACACATCATTGGATAATAGTATGAAGCATAAAAGCAATATGTTCAAGTAGAGGGTACAATGGGTTGCGGGAGAGTGGACTGCTATAGATAGATGTGGGAAGGTGATGGAGGTGTTGGTGAAGATGACGGAGTTGTTGGAGTACGTCGCTGTCACACGATGATTGCCCCGACGGCGTTCCGGCGCCACCGCTAGAGAGGGGGAGAGAGAGGCCCCCTCCTTCTTCTTCTTCCTTGACCTCCCCCCTAGATGCGAGGAGGGTTTACGGTCCTTGGCCTCCATGGCGGCGGAGGGGCGGGAGCCCCTTCAAGATTGGATCTCTCTTTGTTTCTGCGTTCCCAGACTCTGGCCTTTCACCATTGAGGGAGTCCTGGACTAAGGAGTCCTCGGGTGTCCGGGCTATCTGATATGGGCCGGACTGATGGGCCGTGAAGATACAAGTCAAAAGACCTTGCCTCGTGTCCAGATGGGACTCTCCTTTGCGTGGATGGCAAGCCTAGCATCCGGATGTATAATTTCCTTTCTCTGTAAACCGACTTTGTACAACCCTAGGCCCCTCCAGTGTCTATATAAACTGGAGGGTATAGTCCGTAGAGGCTAAGACAAATCATATAGGCTAGACATCTAGGGTTTATCCATCATGATCTCGAGGTAGATCAACTCTTGTAACCCCTATACTCATCAAATACAATCAACCAGGACGTAGGGTTTTACCTCCATTAAGAGGGCCCGAACCTGGGTAAACATCATGTCTCCCTTGTCTCCTGTTACCTTCGATCCTCGGACGCACAGTTCGGGACCCCCTACCCGAGATCGGCCGGTTTTGACACCGATATGGTGCTTTCATTGAGAGTTCCACTGTGCCGTCGATAGAAGGTTCGATGGCTCGTTCGATCATCAACAACGATGCCGTTTCCGGGGAAACTTTCCTCCCCGGTCAAATTTTTGTGTTCGACGGCTTCACTCTACGTTCCAACTTAATTGGCCGCCTCGAACAGATCGACAGCTACGCCCCGAATCATCGGATCAGTTTCGGGAACCTAAATTATGTCACCGATATATGAGGAGACTTGATCTTCGAAGGTTCGCGGCCCCGACCACCGCTCTGGCCTTAGATTCGGAGCAAACTACTAGGTCCAAAGCTGGGAGTTTGGAGCTCGTCGTACTCTCTGCTACGAAGCTCACTACCGGAGATCCGGAAGTGATTTTGTCCTCGGCAAACTCAGAATCAGACTGGATTCCTCCTATCAATGAAAGGCTGGACTCTCCCCCGGACTCTAGCTCCAAACTCTCGAAGTCCGTGCGAAGCGAGCGTGGCCAAGAGGCCTTTGCCCTGGCCAGCCCCGCGGACTCCCATTTCCCCGTCCAATCCTCACTCTTAAACGAGGCTCTAGACTTAATGCGGTCCCTCTCCATTACAGAGGAATCACCTCCGAACTATGCCCAGCCCGGACTAGGGGCTGAGAGCAGGGAATTTTATGTCCCACCCACCACCCACTTCGTAGCCACCGTTGAGGACTTAACCGACATGCTGGATTACACCTCCGAAGACATCGACGAGATGGACAACAATGCCGGAGAAGAACAAGGCCAAGACCCGCCTTTACCGGACGTTGGACGGCCACATCCACATACGACATGTATATGGTGGATACACCCAAAGAGGATGACGGTGAAGGAAGGGAGGATCCGGTTGAGGACAAACCTGCTGAGGCACCACGAAAGCGTCAAAGCCAGCGACGCCGCTCAAAATCGCATCGTGAAAAAGACAGTAATACCAGCACCGGAGACAATAACACAACAGAAAACGCCAAAGACCCCGAAGCCCCCGTCGAGCCCACATCCGAATAGGATGATGTGGAGGAGGGGCAAGTTAACCCCGACGATCTGGTCGGGAACGAGGATTCGGAATATAGCAACTATCTACCGCTCTCCGAGGATGATGTCGGCCTCGGCAACGAAGATTTCATCATGCTAGAGGAACCCCTCAAGCAGGAGCGCTTCAAGCGGCAATTAATCGCCACTGCAAGAGGCCTAAAAAGTAGTAGCGGCGGCTCCAACGTGAACAGGATACACTCAACAACAGATGGACCCAGGTCCTAGCTGCCGAAGAATATGGCCTCCAACGCCCAACAAAGAGTTATCCGAAGCGTCGGCTACTACCACAATTCGATGACGAGGCCTTCGAGCCAATACCGTCAAAACATGACCGCGTTGATGACCAGACCGGCCACCATGTGGGCGAGATAAATAGGCCACCTACGCCGAACACCAACCCGCATGATACGTCTCCAACGTATCTATAATTTTTGATTGCTATATGCTATGTTATCTACTGTTTTGGACAGTATTGGGCTTTAATTTCCACTTTTATATTATTTTTGGGACTAACCTAATAACCGGAGGCCCAGCCCAGAATTGCTATTTTTTGCCTATTTTAGGGCTTCGAAGAAAAGGAATATCAAACGGAGTCCAAACGGAATGAAACCTTCGGGAACGTGATTTTCTCACCGAACATGATCCAGGAGACTTGGACCCTACGTCAAGAAACAAAGGAGGTGGCCACGAGGTAGGGGGCGCGCCTACCCCCCCAGGCGCGCCCTCCACCCTCGGGGTCCC
>NW_024118434.1:0-9148 GCF_003073215.2 Triticum urartu
GATGAAGCGACCGTATGGCGATGCCGGTATGCCCGCTCCATGTAATCCGTGGGGCGGCGACGTTGGTGATGATTTATCCATCGCGATGCCGGACTCTTGTTCGGCTTGCCGAGATGATGATCCGAAGAAGTTGAGCTCGGCTCAACAAAGTGACGCCGTGTCTAGCACAGGTCGACAGCCGTGGAGTAATATTGCCGGACTGGTTTGACACCAGCATGATGTTGAAGATCATGTTCAAAAGATCTTAAAGTTAGTGGGATGTGTTCGGAAAAAAAACACAATACCCCATACAAAACTTCCGTCAAAAAGGATGTCCGAAATCCCGTTCATAAAAAGGACGAACTCGGGTCGGATTCATTTTCGCGTAGAAAACAGATCCGAAAAGTGATGCACTAATCGGAAGGTTCCCGAAGTTTGGACGGTCGGATCGAGCTGAAATTCGGAGGGGTGGTAGATATAGGAATTCCGCAGCCGATCAACGGTTGGATCCTCCAAAGGACGTCCGAGCTAGAAGCTGGACACCACGCACTAAATTCGTCCAGATTCCCGTCCAGATTTGACAGGGCTCCGGTATATCGCGGATTGCCAGAGATTCCTTCATTGGACCTCGACGAAATTTTCCAGGGTTGTTGTAGACCCAATTCCGCACAATCCCACCAACGCAATCGTTAAAACGACACTTTAGGAGGCGGTGGCGGTGGATACAAGTTCGTTGTCCAGAAAAACAGCACGGTCGCCCGAGGGCAATGTTGACGTTGAGCCCCCGGGATCCCTGGATGATTCCTCCATGATTTTGATAGAGACCAGAGTTAACGTTGATGAAGGCCCTCATCCGAACATGAGGATCGGAGATAGGGCGCAGTCCTTGGTCGAAGCAAGGTGACCAGTCGAGCTGGTGACGAAGACGCCGAAGTCGCAGTTGATCTGCACGCGAGCCATCGATCCTTTTGTCGATCACACAGCGGAACTCTCAATGAAAGCACCAATGTCGGTGTCAAAACCGGCGGATCTCTGGTAGGGGGCCCCGAACTGTGCATCTTGGCCGGATGGTAACAGGAGGCAGGGCACATGATGTTTTACCCAGGTTCGGGCCCTCTTGATGGAGGTAAAACCCTACGTCCTGCTTGATTAATATTGATGATATGGGTAGTACAAGAGTAGATCTACCACGAGATCAAGGAGGCTAAACCCTAGAAGCTAGCCTACGGTATGATTGTTGTATACGGAGTTGTATATTCTATCGACTAGCCTGGCCATGGTTTATATAATGCACCAGAGGCCCAGGATAACAAGAGTCCTAGCCGAATATGCCGGTGGGAAGGAGTCCTTCTCTTGATCGCCAAGTCTTGTGGAATCTTCCTTGTATGCGGTAGCTGTCCGAACTGGCCCATGAGTATACGGCCATGGGGGTCCTCGGCCCAATCTGACAGATCGGGAGATGACGTGGTGAGTACCCCCTAGTCCAGGACACCGTCAGTGGTTGATGAATTGCTATGATTGATTTAATTTACTTGTGGTTACGTTGTTGTCCATTGGTGCCCATCATATGGTTGTGCGCGTGGATCACACCCTGGGGTTAGTTGTATGTTGATAGGACTATGTATTGGAGGGCAAGAGTGATAGAAGCTTCAACCTAGCATAGAAATTGATGCATACGAGATTGAAGGGGGGCCAATATATCTTAATGCTATGGTTGGGTTTTACCTTAATGAACATTAGTAGTTGTGGATGCTTGCTAATAGTTCCAATCATAAGTGCATAGAATCCCAAGTCAGGGATGACATGCTAGCAGTGGCCTCTCCCACATAATACTTGCTATCGGTCTAGTAAAGTAGTCAATTGCTTAGGGGCAATTTCGCAATTCCTACCACCACTTTTCCACACTCGCTATATTTACTTTATTGTTTGTTTATCTAAACAGCCCTACTTTTTATTTACGTCCTCTTTATTATCTTGAAAACCTATCCAACAACACCTACAAAGTACTTCTAGTTTCATACTTGTTCTAGGTAAAGCGAACGTCAAGCGTGCGTAGAGTTGTATCGATGGTCGATAGAACTTGAGGAAATATTTGTTCTACCTTTAGCTCCTCGTTGGGTTCGACACTCTTACTTATCGAAAACTGTTGCGATCCCCTATACTTGTGGGTTATCACCTCCACCCTTGGGGGGCCCATGTTGCTCCACCGACGTACTTCTTCCTCCTATATATACCTACGTACCCCCAAACTACCAGATACGGATCCAAAACCCTAATTCCACCGCCGCAACCTTCTGTACCTGTGAGATCCCATCTTGGGGCCTTTTCCGCAGCTCCGCCGGAGGGGGCATCGATCACGGAGGGCTTCTACATCAACACCATAGCCTCTCCGATAAAGTGTGAGTAGTTTACTTCAGACCTACGGGTCCATAGTTATTAGCTAGATGGCTTCTTCTCTCTTTTTGGATCTCAATACGAAGTTCTCCCCTCTCTTGTGGAGTTCTATTCGATGTAATCTTCTTTTGCGGTGTGTTTGTTCAGACTGATGAATTGTGGGTTTATGATCAAGTTTATCTATGAACAATCTTTGAATCTTCTCTGAATTATTTTACTTGAGTTTATCCCTCTACATCATGTCATCTTGATTAAAGCGTTACTCTGTTCTTTTGAACTTAATACTCTAGATGCATGCTGGATAGCGGCCGATGTGTGGAGTAATAGTAGTAGATGCAGGCAGGAGTCGGTCTACTTGTCTCGGGCGTGATGCCTATATACATGATCATACCTAGATATTTTCATAACTATGCTCAATTCTGTCAATTGCTCAACAGTGATTTGTTCACCCACCGTAATATTTATGCTCTCGAGAGAAGCCTCTAGTGAAACCTATGGCCTCTGGGTCTATTTTCCATCATATTAATCTTCCAATACTTAGTTATTTCTTTGCCATTTATTTTACCTGCATCTTTATTTCTCTTTGTCATAAAAATACCAAAAATATTATCTTATCATATCTATCAGATCTCGCTCTCGTAGGTGACCGTGAAGGGATTGACAACCCCTTTATCGCGTTGGTTGCGAGGAGTTTATTTGTTTGTGTAGGTGTGTACCCACCGTAATACTTATGCTCTCGAGAGAAGCCACTAGTGAAACTATGGCCCCCGGGTCTATTTTCTATCATACTATCTTCCGTCAACAAGCTATTTCCTTTTCCATTTATTTTGCTTTCTTTAGTTTGCATCTTTATCATAAAAATACCAAAAATATTACCTTATCATATCTATCAGATCTCACTTTCGTATGTGACCGTGAAGGGATTGACAACCCCTTTATTGTGTTGGTTGCGAGGATTTTATTTGTTTGTGTAGGTGCGAGGGACTCGTGCGTGGCCTCCTACCAGATTGATACCTTGGTTCACAAAAACTGAGGGAAATACTTACGCTACTTTGCTGCATCACCCTTTGCTCTTTAAGGGAAAACCAACGCAATGCTCAAGAGGTAGCAAGAAGGATTTCTATCGCCGATGCCGGGGAGTCTATGCAAAAGTCAACATACCAAGTACCCATCACAAACCCTTATCTCCCACATTACATTATTTGCCATTTGCCTCTCGTTTTCCTCTCCCCACCCGCATTCATTGTTATGCCTGCATAACACTAGCATTAAAGCACCTCTGGGCCTGCATCCAGAGGAACACTCAAATCAGCCTTTTTTGGAGCCAGGCCCGAGCGGTGCAACCCTAGGCACGTGGGCGCGAGCGGTTGCACGCATTGATGCGGTTTCGAGAAGTCGTGTTGTTTCCCGATGCATTGTCATAAATTACCCTCATCTCCCTTCCTTGTCGCTCTCTCCCCGCTTCCCCACTCACACCGGCAGTGCCGGCCACAGGAGCGACAGCAGGACGATCCAAGACAGTGGCTAACACCAGAGCGATTGCAGACCTTCACCAGAGCGCATTGACCATGGCGTTAAGTCCTCGCCCTCTCTGCAGATTTACTGCTTTCGACTCGGGCTAGATTAGATTTGAGCATGCAATTGGAGAGTTAGGGAGGGAATTGAACACATCAGGGGGGCATTCGATTAAAACACTGCTATCGATCGATTCTACACCAACGACTTCTAGGATTTTTAGGTCATTTTTCAATTACATCGGGGGTGGGGATTGGGGTACAAACTTTCTTGTCTAGTCGCGTCAAGCGGCGGAGGGGCGTAGCCGTCTTCTTTTCTTCCTCATCGTCTTCGTCAAGAACGATGAGTCTTGCATGGTCGCCTGCCGCCGGCGCCCTGGCCACCATCTGCACCCCGTCGTTGTCGGCCACCGGTGACCCAAACGTCCTACTCCAGTACTTCGTGGCACGCTGGTCTTGAGGCGCCTTGTACTTCCTGTACTTGGCCCATCTTTCCCTCTCTCTAGCGTCGCCAAAGTCTGCCTGATTCATGGCCCAGCGTAGGATATCCACTGACATTGCGCCCTTGGCTGGGTCCAGAATCAGTGTCTTCGGCTCGTTCGGCGTAGCCTTCTTCATCACAGTGCCGACCTCCTTCTGCATGTCATCGATGCTGCTGAAGTTTGAGCACACTTCCATGATGTGTTCGAACTTCTTGCGGTCACCGAGCGAGCATCCAAGGAAGAAGGCCCTCCATCCAATGCCCCGAGGGAAAGGGTTGGAGTTAGAGTTGGAGTTCATGGCGAGGGAGAGGTGGTGAAACAGAGAGGTGGGAGAGGAGTGGTGGTGAGGGGGTTTGAGTGTGGTGTTGGGTTAGTACGGTTGGTTAATATAGGAGCATTAGGCTAATATGAATGAATGTTGACCATTGAACTGTGTGATGTTAATAATGTAGATGCACAAGGGCAAGGAGATCATGCCACCATTGGAGAAGGGCAACGAGGTCGTGCCATCATTGTGGAAGTGCCCGTGCAAGAACATCCAACCGCCAAGCGGAGGAAATGTGGTCCCTACCATGAGGAGTCCGGACCAAGCCACTTCTGCAAGGTTATCCTTGGTCCAGAGTTGGAGAGTCTGCCAATGCCTCTGGAGTTCACCAAGCACTTCCTAGTCGTCCCTGCAGAGTTCAAGCTCAAGACGAACACCAGCTGCGCATGGAGGGTCACGGTGAGGGTGATCAATGGCAAGGTCACCCTTGATCAGGGTTGGGCCACCTTCACCGCCATTCACCAGATCATGATCGATTACATGCTGACGTTCAAGCTGCTGACCCCTGGCACCATGAAGGTGATAGTATTCAATGATGAGGGCGTGGAGGTGGTCACCAAGTGCAAGCGACATGACAATGCCTTCGTCGTGACCACCAGAGCTCTTGTTGCCTGTTCCTTGTTGGTTGTTGGTTTAATACTTGGGTTTCGTTTAAAACTTATCATACTATGTTGGTTTAAAACTTGTGATGTGTGGTTAAGACTTGTGCTTGTGCCTAAGTTTGTTCTGTTGCTCTAGTTTAGTTCTTAGTTCTTCATGTGTGCCTCTGATAACCTCACCACATCAAGAAGGAGATTACCACACAACTTTCCTGGATGAAACCAAACAACCGGACTTGTGTTTCCCTTGAAACAAGTCCACAACCAAATAGCGGGCCTTCCGTTTTGGCACATGCAGGCTAGAGGATGCAGGAAACCAATCAACATGCAGATGTTCGTTTTTTGACTGCATATGCTCAACCAGGCCCAGCTGGGACAAATATGCAAAGTGCCTAAAAACGATGCAGGTAACCGAACGCATATCAAAGGACTCATGGGATAGTGGTATGGAGCACCCTATGGGCATCCTCATGGACACTACACCAACTCCCCAAGCATGAAGTGGACCAATGACAAGAGCGCGTGCAAGAGCTATCAAGACCGAGGTTAACTCTCTCCTTATTGAGCTTCCCTTTGACTCATTCGAGACATGGCTACTACCTCATGATGAGACGCTTGACATACTTAGGCACCAAGAAAGCAGCCACTTTGCTTTCTCTGAGAGGAAACCGGCGTCCGCACTTGCGAAACCCAGATCAGAAGGGGAAAAGAAGTCACCACGATCCCAACGCCACATGCAGAAGAATGTGTACACATGCGGCACGAGTACACCCGAGCGAACCAACCCACACCCAATGCACTTACTGAGAGGGCGCACCCGCAGGCCACATCCCCCGATCAACCACAAGCCTCCCTCTCAAGGGAACTTAAAGTTTTAGGAGATGTATATATGGTATTCAACATAGACCTAGAGATTCTCAGTTATGGTTAGCTTGGTTGAAGGCTAGAAATCTATTTTATCAAAATTGTAAGAGGGTTATTGGGGATGGCAAAAATACCAGGTTCTCGGATGACTAGTGGATAAGCTCTAAACTTCTTTGCCTTTCTTCTTCTGCGGCTACCTTATTAGATAAAGGCTGGGATAGAGTTTGCTTTACAAGAATTTGTGGGGAGATACATTGGGAATGTAGGATAATATTAAGTATGATCGTGAAACATAATATGCTCTGTTTTGTATTTTGCATGAAAAAGGTATAATTAAACACAAGGAAGTGTAATTTCACAAAAAGGTTAAATTGCACCAAAGGTGCAATGACACTATTTTAAAATGATCAAATACAAAATATCAAAAACTTAAAAAGAACAAACTTTGACATGTTCACGAAATACACTTGGTACTCGCACATAAGTGCATTGAGGGAGTGAGGTCGAGGCTGACTGTTTTCTTGTTTTTCCAGAACAAATAGACCACGCGCATCTCCACGTACATCCTACGGCTGAAAATTAAATATTTTATGTTGGAGAAAGAAGAAGAATGTGAATGCCTATTAGCACACCCAGGCAAACATTTACTACAACACTGGATAAGACGAACACGTAGTTGCCTCACTTACAACCCTCCAACTTTGTCGGTCTCTCCGTTGTATGTATCCATACCGGTAAACACAATGTCGCGCCATAGCTCTCTCTGGCTCATGCTGTGGCCTCGCTGGCTCTAGTGAGAGTTTAAATCTAACGTTGGTTGTAATTCCCGGTACCTCCTAATCCAGTTCAGCTCACCCAGAAGTTCCCTTGTGAGTGTGATACCTAGGAGGTCTAATACCACCAGCCGGTACTCGTTGCTTGTTTGCTGGTTTACCCAAACAACTGGGCCTGAGAATCCTATGTGCTCCATAATACATCCCCTAGTCGTGTGACTGGCCTATATATCTACGACATATTGTTGCCAGCGTGGACACACATATCGTCATTGATCCCCTTCTTAGCTACTAGCTAGCTGTAAATATATTTGGTGAATGGTTGTTCAGTCGTTATTATTTGTGGGCAGCTAGGTTTGGTGTGAATATGCATCATGTTCACATGAATGCAGTTCATTCATTGACTTGCTTGATAGTCTAGTTTAATTAGTTTCCGTCATCTATTACTCCCTCTGGTCCTTTTTAGTCTACATAAAAATTTTGTCTAAAGTCAAACTGTCTCTATTTTAACCAAACTTATAAAAAAAAGTATCAACATTCATGATGCCAAATCAATATGGGTAGATTCATTATAAAATATAGTTTCATAGTATATATGTTTGGTATTATAGATGTTAATTTTTTTAATAGAAATATGGTCAAACTTTGCAAAGTTTGACTTGACACAAATGTAATACATGGAGTAAAAAGGACCGGAGGGAGTACTTGGAGCTTATTTACAAGTTCTTAGTATGATCATTAACCTTGTCATATGCTATTGTACTGGTCATGAACATTATTACATAGGCACATCATCCTTGCACCATGCATGACATATCGCTAGAAAAATTGTGAGCTAGGACAATAGATATTATGATTTTCTTTTAAATAAACTATGACAACAAATATTAGTTTTTTGTTTTAGATAAACCATTCGTTTGTCATCTAGCCATGAGGATTAAGATATGCATATTAGTGTTATGTTATACTAATCTAGAGATCCGTCTTGCCTGATTGTGTAGAAATTTCATATCGGTGGCTACTACACATAGTATAGAGCGGGCGCTCATACATACGCACATACACTCACCTCTATAAACCCATGTACGCACACCCTTTCTCTATGAGCACCTCCGAGAGAGTCGGTACATCATCTTGAGATTGATGAAGTTGCCACATACGCCTTTGTAGTCAATGGGAATGTAGTCGATGGAAATGTCTCCCCCCACTAAATGCACATCATCGAAAGGCCTTAAATAAATCCAAAATAATGCAAGCACCAATGTTAAGGGGGTGTTTGTTTCCAGAGACTTTTTTATGTAGGGACTAGAAAAAGTCCCTCTTAAAGACTTTTTTACCAAACGGGAGGGACTTTTAGGGACTAAACTAGGCATTTGGGACTAAATGAAGAAGACTCTCAAAAACAGTCTTTTTGGGACTTTTCTAACAATGCCCCTCCATGCACCCATTGGCCCGCCACCCCATGATGTTGTTTGATTGTTATTTTTCTATATACTAGGGGCAACATGGTCATTTAATAACCTCTAGGAAGGGACATTTTTTAGTCTCTAGAAACAAACAGGGATGGACTTTTTAGGGACTAGAGACTTTTTAGTTGGGACTAGAAAAAGTCTTAGGACTAGAGAACCAAACACCACCTAAGTCTAAGACTTGAACTGTGGTGGACTGAGGATACCATCGTCCTTCTAACTATTCAATGATACTTCATTTGATGCACACAAATTAATAGACACTCACTTAATATCCCTATCACGCAATGGCTTGAACGAATGCATAGGGGCGAAGATGTCTGAATGGTGTGCATCTGAACACATGTGTGCATGATTAGATCTTTTTTTACAGCACGCATGACTTGATCAGTAATACTACTTCCTCTATAAAGAAATATGCTCTTATATTTCTTTACAGAAGGAGTAAGTAACAGTAAATATAATAAAACTATCATAATTCAGGCTAGGGTTTCAAAAAACTACTAGATGTTTAAAAAATTCAAAAAGCTACCATAAAGTTGGTTAGTTGTCTCAAAAAATCCAAATGACCGTGTGGTTTAACATTGATTTGGTATATGATACATCCGGCCCGCTCGTAAATAAACCATTTATTTGAATTTTTATTTGACAATTAACTTACATGTGGGGCCCATATGTTTCCTCATATATTCTAATAAAAATATTGTGTCTACTGGCCGCTCGTGCCTGCTGCAGATGGACAGGGAAAG
>NW_024118435.1:0-8178 GCF_003073215.2 Triticum urartu
CCTGTCCGCGGCGCCCGGCGACAAGCGGCGTCAGTGAGAGGGGGAGAAGGTGACGCAGCTCATGCGGCGAATGGGGCCGAGCACAGGAACGAGGAGAAGGCGACGAGCATAGTGCGCACCGCACTGTTGGGTTGGCCGGACAGTGCCCGTGCTCGCTGCGGTGAGCTCCGGCGTCGGCGAGCGCCGGGTGGGGTTAATGGCGTTCAGACGAGGATGGTGGAGAAGTTTTGCATGCTCGGGCAGACGAGGGAAGCGAGCACACACGAACAGAGCGCTCGGCGGCACCTAGAGCGCGCCAACAAGCATGCTGGCATCGTGGACACGCGTGGTCACCACGTGAAAGTGCCCGTGCTCGCTGCGGTGAGCTCCGGCGTCGGCGAGCGCCGGGTGGGGTTAATGGCGTTCAGACGAGGATGGTGGAGAAGTTTTGCATGCTCGGGCAGACGAGGGAAGCGAGCACACACGAACAGAGCGCTCGGCGGCACCTAGAGCGCGCCAACAAGCATGCTGGCATCGTGGACACGCGTGGTCACCACGTGAACTCCTCCCTTAGGCCGACCAACGTCCAAAGATCATGTCTAGCTTGATGTTCGTGGTAGTTTTGAGGATTACATGCTTTGGTTTGGCTGCAGATGTAGTAGAGAAGATTTTACACGCCAGGTAAGTTTCTGATCAGTTACTTTGAGATGTTACTGAGGTCAAATGGCTAGGAGTTGGGGGTTGTGCTTTGGAGCTAGCCATCATCTACCAAGGTGATGATGCACAAGAAAATTCAGGCGCAAGGGAGCAAGTAAAATGGTAGTTGCTGTAGAAACCACCATTTCTGTCCAGAACAGAAAATATTTTCTATAGAAAAAATATTCCAAAAAGTGATGAAATATTTTTGCTCAGGAAGATGCCCTAGGGTTCAAAGAATATTTGGGAATTTTCTCAAATTTTTTTGGGCAAGAAAAATGAGGGTTGCTTTGGAGCTCATTGAACTAGCTAGGGTTTTAGAGAAGAAAAATGAATATTTTCCATTTAAGAACAATATTCCCAACATTATTTTGAGGTGGATCAGGAGGGGAATGATGATTAGAGAGGGGAATGATGCACTTGGCTGAAAGCCAAGGGTACCCAAGTGTTTAAGTCCATATGAAAAGACTCAAAAACCCCAACTTTCAAAATAAATCCAAATGAAAATTAGGCAAATAAGAGAGGGCAAAAATCAGGCTGTCACAAACCTCCCCCACTTAGAATGAATCTTGTCCTCGAGATTCGGTTGCTTGGGAAAACCACTCTGGATAATGAGCCCTTAGAAATTCTTCCCGCTCCCAAGTTGATTCTCACTCTGTGTGATGTTCCCACTGAACTTTGTAAAAAAATTTACTTTACTGCGAGTGACCCTTTCCATCTGATCCAAAATTCTAAAAGGTCTTTCTTCATAGGTCAAATCATTTGCCAATTCTACCTCAACCGTAGCGGTCCTTTTCTCAGGCGAGGATATGCAACGTCTTAGTTGTGAAACATGAAACACGTTATGCACGTCTTCCAATTCGGCGGGTAGTTCCAACTGATATGCAACAGTTCCTACTTGGGACATGACTGGAAATGGACCAATAAATCTGGGTGCCAATTTTCCATGGGTCTAAAATCTCTTGACTCCTTTCATAGGAGTGACTCGGAGGTATACGTGTTCTCCGAGTTCAAAATTGATCTGTCGGTGCTTTGCATCATAATAACTTTTCTGACGAGATTTGGCCAATTGCAATCTGTCCCTGATTTCCATAACTTGTTTCTTAGATTCCATCATGAGATCTGTTCCGAAGATACGGCTATCTCCAGTTTAAGACTAATTTAAAGGAGTGCGGCACTTACAGCCATACAGAGCTTCATACAGTGACATCTTTAGACTGGTCTGGAAGTTGTTGTTATAAGAAAACTCGGCATATGGCAAGCAATCTTCCCATTTAGGTCCTTGGGCTAAAGCACAGGCTCGCAACATGTCCTCGAGTATTTGCTTTACCCGCTATGTCTGTCCATCCGTCTGATGATGATAAGCAGTACTATATTTCAGTGATGTCCCCAAGGCTTGATGGAGACGTGACCAAAAAGCGGAGGTAAACAGGGAACCTCGGTCGGAAGTGATAGTTCGGGGTACTCCATGCAGACTGACTATTCCGTATACATACAACTATGCAAGTTGATCTGCTCGATGTCTGGTGCTGATCGGAATGAAGTGAGAAACCTTGGTTAAGGTGTCCATTATGACCCAGATTGCATCATTGCCTCGCTGTGTCTTAGGCAATTCCATAATGAAATCCATACAAACGTCATCCCATTTCCATTGCGAAACTGGCAGCGGCTGGAGAAGTCCGGTTGGCTTCTGATGCTCTGCCTTCACCTTGTTGCATATGTCGCAACAGGCCACGAAATAGGCAATGTCTTTCTTCATTCCATCCCACCAGAATATTTGTCTAAGGTCCTCATACATTTTCGTACCTCCCGGGTGAATGGAATATGAGGATTCATGTGCTTCCGACATGATTTTCTTCTTTAAGTCTCGCTGATTGGGTACACAAATCCGTCCATGGAATCGGAGGGTACCGAATTTGTACTTGGAGAAATCTGGGGTCTGCTCTGCCATTGGGCTCTTGTCACGTTTTTGCAGCTTGATGTCAGCTGGCTGGGCCTTGCGGATCTCTTCCTCAAGTGTGGGGGTAACTTCCAAAATATTAGTGAGGCCGGCATCCACTATGACCAGGTTGAGCTGAGTGATCTCCTCTTGGAGTTTGGGAGGCAAGGATTTCGATATGACATTTAAGCTGACAGGCTTTCGACTGAGTGCATCGGCAACCACGTTGGCCTTACCCGGGTGATAATTTATTCAAGATCATAATCCTTGACCAACTCTAGGCATCTTCGTTGACGGAGATTTAAATCTGACTGAGTAAATATGTATTTAAGACTTTTGTGATCGGTAAAAATTTGGCACCTTTTTCCAATGAGGTAGTGTCTCCAAACTTGAGCGTTGGTGCAAACTTCGCCGGTGCATCCAACCCCCGTGATATGATATGCTCTATCACACATAAACCTCCTTGTATCTTCCTCAAAACAGCCACCATACCTATCTATTATGGCATTTCCATAGCCATTCCGAGATATAATGCAATGCAACTTTCCACTATCAATGCCGTGGAGCCAGCGCCAGAGGCCCGGAAGCCACTCAAGTGGTCCCATACTCCCATCATCTTCGACGAAGAGGACCATCCTGGCCGTACCACTGCGGTAGGATATTTGCAGTTGTTGGTCTCTCCAACAATACGCAACCTCAAGGTCACGAAGATGCTGGTGGACGACGGTGCCGGGTTGAATCTAATTTCCCCGGCAGTCATCAGCAAGCTTCAGATAGGAGAAGAAGAGCTAGAGGTTACCGGCACATTTCAAGGAGTTAATCCCAGTAGGAGCCATCCTAAGGGAAAGATTACGTTGCCGGTAATGTTTGGGGGAGAACTGAACTACCGGACTGAGAGGATTGTATTTGATGTGGTTTATCTCCCCCTGCCATACAGTGGGATTCTTGGACGCCCCTCTCTGGATACGTTCATGGCGGCATCCCACTATGCCCACAACACCTTGAAGATGCCTGGGCCACTAGGGGTCATCACTATCCCATCAGACGAGAAGGATGCAATCATTCGTGTGGACAAGATGTACCAGGACTCGGTCGTGGCGGAGGCAGCGGCAGCTCCTGCCAAGGATAGTAAAAGAAAGAAGAGAGACTGTAGGGACTCCGGCAAAGAGTCCGGGAAGTGTGCCCCCACCGAATGCACGACACCTGTTGACGATGTGCCTGCGTGTTCTAACAGCAAGAGATCCAAGGTTGCTGCAACCCAAGTGAAGAAGGTCCCAGCAGGGCTAGCTGGCGTTGATGGTACTTTTACTATCAGCGCCACCCTTGATGACAAAGAGGAAAGCGCACTCGTTGCCTTCCTACGGGCGAATATCAATGTGTTTTCCTGGAAACCATATGATATCCCTGGTGTTCCCAGGGGGGTAATCGAGCACCACCTTGCTGTCTGCCCACACGCCCAAACTGTCAAGCAAAAAGTCTAGAAGTAGGCCTTGGAGAGGCAGCAGTTCATTGCAGAAGAGATCAAGAAACTTGAGGCAGCTAGTTTGGTCAGAGGAGTATTGCACCCCACGTGGTTGGCAAATCCAGTGGTAGTCCGGAAGGCTAACGGGAAGTGGATGCTTTGCATAGATTTCATATATCTCAACAAAGCTTGCCCGAAAGACCCATTTCCCATGCTGCGCATCAACGAGATTGTGGATTCCACTTCAGGTTGTGATTTTCTCTCCTTCCTGGATGCATACTCTGGGTATCACCAAATCTTCATGTCCAAGGAAGATGAAGAGAAGACGTCGTTTGTCACTCCTTGCGGTATGTACTGCTTTGTCCGCATGCCGTTCGGATTAAAGAGTGCTGGGTCAACTTTTGCAAGGGCAATCCAGATTGGTTTTGAGCCACAGTTGCACAGAAACATAGAAGCCTATATGGATGATATTGTGGTCAAGACAAAGGATAAGGCCACCCTTATTCAGGATTTGGAAAAGACATTTGAAAATCTGTGCAGGATCAATTTGAAGCTAAACCCATAGAAGTGTGTATTTGGTGTTCCCCTCCAGCAAGCTGCATGGTTTCTTCATATCCCATCACAAGATTGAAGCCAACCCTGACAAGATCAAAGCCATCGAGTAGATCCAAGCGCCAAGGAAAATTAAGGATGTGAGGCACCTGACAGGATGTGTTGCCACGCTAAGCAGATTCATTTCCAAGTCTGCTGAGCGCACCCTACCGTTCTTCAAAATCTTGAAGAAGGCCGGCCCTATGAAGTGGACCCCAGAAGCAGATGCAGCTTTGCAAGAGTTGAAAGCTTATTTGTCCTCTATGCCCAACTTGGTTGCTCCCCAACCCATGGAGCCGTTGTTGCTATACTTGGCGTTAACCAACCAAGTGGTCAGTGCGGCCCTGGTAGCGCAGCGGGAAGTAGATGAGGTAGAAAGTGAGAAGAGACTGGTAGGGACAGAGAAGAATCAGGACAACAATGAGCGCGACAGTGAGAGCAACCCCAAGGACAAGACAAGGAAGAAAGTGGTGCAGCGCCTAGTGTACTTCGTCAGTTCCCTATTACCGGGGGGGGGGGGGGGGGGGGGGGACTCTGGCGTGCAGAAGTTGATCTTTGGTCTCATCATGGCCTCAAGGAAACTTCGCCACTACTTCCAAGCCCATGAGATCACGGTTGTTTCTCGCTTTCTGTTGCAAAGGATACTCCGAAGCCTTGAGGCTACTGGCAGAATAGTGGAGTGGGTTTTGGCGTTATCCAGATTTGGTTTTAAGTTTGAGAGAACATAAACTATCTAGAGTAGGGCGTTGGCAGAGTTTATTGCAGAATGGACGCCAACCCCTGATGAGGAGGTGACAGAGACGGTTATCCCCGGCAAGGAATCGCCCCAAGAATGGATTATGTATTTTGATGGTGCTTTTTCCCTAAAAGGTGAAGGAGCTGGCATGCTTCTTGTCGCCCCATCCAGGGAGCACTTGAAGTACGTCATGAAAATGCATTTTTCCCGGGAAGAAGCAACCAACAATACAACTGAGTATGAAGGGTTGCTTGCCAGGCTCAGGATTGCACTGGAATTGGGAATTAAGAAGCTGATCATTCAACGAGATTCACAGCTTGTGGTGAGACAAGTCAACAAGGATTATCAAAGTCCATTGATGGAGGCATACGTCGAGGAAGTGAGGAGATTGGAGGAGCGCTTTGACGGGTTGCAAATAGAGCACGTACCCCGTGCGAAAAATAGCATAGTTGATCATCTGTCAAAGTGTGCTGCGCAGAAGCTTCCTGTGGAACCAGGAACTTTTGTTCTCCATCTCAGTCAGCCCTCCGTATCCCCAGGAGCAATAGGCTGGAAGAGGAGAAAGTTGGACTACGGCAAGCCTCTCCCGGTAGAACCGTCTACTCTCGGCAGATTCCCTACCGGAAACAACTCCTCACAACCTGCCGGACCACCCCCTCCTGCTGGGTCCACGAACCCCACGAACGAGGCTCGTGCTCCCGCTGTAGAGGAGGTGCCGCTAGTCCTTGTTGCCAAGCCCTAGGCTCCCACTTGGGCAAGGCACATTGTCCGCTTCCTCCAAACTGGAGAGCTTCTCGGCAACCAAGAAGAAGCTGGAAAAGTAGCCCGGAGGGCCCATATGTATTAGTTTGCCGATGACACTCTATACAGAAGGAGACCCAATGGTGTGAAATTGAAGTGTGTCTGCCGGGAAGAAGGAAAGGAACTGCTGGCTGAGATTCACAGAGGAATGTGCGGCTCCCACATTGGATCAAGGTCATTAGTTGGGAAAGCATTCCGGCAAGGATTCTATTGGCCCACAGCCCTCCAAGTTGTAGTCGACCTAGTCATGACATGTGAAGCCTTTTAGTTCCATTCCAAGAAAACACACCTGCCTGCCCAAGCTCGTCAAACAATCCCTCTATCATGGCCATTTTTGTTCTGGGGAACTCGATATCCTCGGCCCCTTCCCCCGAGCGATCGGGGGCTTTGAATTCTCTTTCGTTGCCATTGACAAGTTTACGAAGTGGCCGGAAGTGACTGCCGTGAGAAAGGTGACTGCTTAGTCAGCTATCAAGTTCATGAAAGAATTGGTGTGTCGTTTTGGAGTTCCGGCACGGATCATCACCGACAACGACACCTAGTTCACGAGCCACGCCTTCATGCAATATGTTCATGCCCTCGGATGCAAGATCTCATTCGCCGCGGCGGCACACCCCCGGAGCAATGGACAAGCTGAGAGGGAGAACACTGAAGTGCTACATGGACTCAAGACAAGAACTTTTGATACGCTGTAGAAGCAAGGCAGGCGGTGGATCGAGGAGCTGTCGTTAGTTCTCTGGTCCCTTGGAACGACACCAAACCGAGCTACCGGGCAGACTCCCTTCTCCCTAGTATACGGGGCAGAAGCAGTTATCCCCATAGAACTCATTTATGGGTCGCCGTGCTTACCTACGATGAAGTAGTGCAAGATCAGCACCGGCGTGATGACGCCATGCTACTCGAGGAGAACCATCTTAAGGTACTACGCGTGTTGCATGCTACCAGCAAGCCCCGCATCGCTATCATAGCCGCAGGGTTCATGCCTGGTGTTTTGAGGAAGGTGACCTCGTCCTTAGGCGCGTTCAGTCCGCCAAGGGTACACACAAGTTGTCACCAAAGTGGGAAGGCCCTTACCGGGTAGTACGAGTCACCAAACCTGGCGTAGTCCGTCTAGAGACCGGAGATGGCATTCAGTTGCAAAACTCATGGAATATTGAGCATCTCCGCAAGTTCTACTCGTAAGGCGTGGGGTCGACAGCCACCCTTTTGTGCAGGCCTTGCCTCAGTCCCATGTAAACCCTTGTACAAAGACGGGGCGATGACCCCGTGCAAGAGAAAATAAAGAAGCGTTGTGGGGGTATAATGTCCCGGATGTAACATTTCATAATTGTAACTCCACCTCTTGCCATTTCCGACAATGTTATATGTTATATCCTCTGTGGTTGGGGTTTTCTTGCATTTTGTTCATGTCATACATTTCATCTCATGTCATCATGTGCATCTCATTTGCATTCGTGTTCGTCTCATGCATCCAGTCATTTTCCCCGTTGTCTGTTTCGAAATCCGACACTCACACATGCACCCGTTGCACCTCTCAGATCTTGTTTCGTGAGCGGGAGAAAAATGTTCTCGGAATGGGCCGAGATTTGTCAAGTGGCCTTGGTACACCACCGGTAGGCCTCATGTTAAATTTCGTTCCATTTGGAGGTCGTTTGATGCCCCAACGGTTAACCGTGTAACCGTTGAAACCCCACTCTCGTTGCAGCCCAACACCCCTCCACAACAGCCCACTAGCCCATCTAAACCCCCTCCATGTTCTCCGTCATTGGATCATGATCGTGTGGGCGAAAACCGCACCTCATTTGGACTCTCCTAGCTCCCTCAACCTATAAACGGCCTCCCCTCTGAAATTCGGGTGAAACCCTAGCCTTCCCCTTCCTCCGCGCGCCGGACACGTCCGCCCGGCCCGTCTGCCGCCGTCCCCTAGGCCGCCGCCACGTGTCACCTTGTGGTTCGCGCGCTGCCCGCGCCCAA
>NW_024118436.1:0-12955 GCF_003073215.2 Triticum urartu
CCACTAACCGCCTCCATCGCGAGCCTTGTCGTCGGGAACGAGGAGCACGTCGCCCCGACGCATGGACGCCGCCATTTAGAACTCGCCTTCGACCAGTCCAAGCACCGGATCGGCGCTGCTCGGCCGTGCCATCTCCGGCCCCTGCCTGCCGGAGCCGTGCCTCCCCCATGCCCGTGAGCCCGCGCCAGCCATTTACCTCGCTGGCAACAACGAACAAGGCAGCCATGGCCCCTGCTTCGAACCAACCGGCATAGCCACGCGGGCGTTGACCGCACCTTTCTCACCCGCGTGGACTGCGCCATGCCTCTAGGCTCAGCTGGGCTTGACCCAATGTGAGCAACCCTTGCCCAGATCCAGATTCAGCCCGTGTAGTGTTTTTTCTTTTCTTTTTTTGGTCCGTGCGATTTTCCATTTATCCAGTGCATGCATAATTACAAGAGGATGCCATTATTTTAAATTGCTCACAAGTAAATAACCGTGCATCGGTTTAAAATGGTTTAAATATGAAAAGTGCTTAGAATTTCATCTAGTTTAATATTTTCCAATTCTCATCCATGTTTAAAATGTTTAAACTTGCTGTTTGTTTAATTTTGCATAGATGCCATGTTAAAATGATTTATTTCATAACTAAATAAACATAGCTCCAAATTTAATAAACTCTATATGTAAATGGGGTGGAAAAATGTCTCGATTAACTTGGTGCACTTTGTTTTACTGTTTAACAACATTAAAATATGTTTTAGGGCAGAACAGTAGCAAATTCAAACTATGCACATGGGGATTTTCCGGAATTGTTGTTTGTTGTTCCGGCCTCATTTAAACTTGCCTAGATAGGTAGTTGTCATATGCTTCACCCCTTGCCATGTTTAATAACTTTTAATATTGTTGGGTACATAAATGGGAGAGAGAACTAAATAATTGATGTGGTGTTTCGTCAATATGCAACTCATTGCATATTGAGCTCCACATAATTTGTAGTATTGTTTGTTGCACTTTTCTTTGCCATATTACCATGCCTCATTAAACCGGACATGCGTCATACTTGGTTGTGCATCATGCCATGTTTATGTGATGGCTGTTTACTATGTTGCTTGTTCTTTCCGGTTGCTTCTCTCGTTAGCTTCGGTTTCGGTCCGGAGTTGTGAGGATTCGTTCGACTACGTCGGTTTGCCTTCTTCATGGACTCGTTTTTCTTCCTTGCGGGATCTCAGGCAAGATGACCATACCCTTGAAATCACTTCTATCCTTGCTTGCTAGTTGTTCGTTCTATCTCTATGTCGCACTACCTACCACTTGTTATATCATGCCTCCCATATTGCCATGTCAAGCCTCTAACCCACCTTCCTAGAAAACCGTTGTTTGGCTATGTTACTGCTTTTGTTCAGCCGCTCTTATAGCGTTGCTAGTTGCAGGTGAAGTTGCAGCTGGTTCCATGTTGGAACATGATGATTTTGGGATATCACAATATCTCTTATTTAATTAATGCATCTATATACTTGGTAAAGGGTGGAAGTTTCGGCCTTATGCCTGGTGTTTTGTTCCACTCTTACTGCCCTAGTTTCCGTCATACTGGTGTTATGTTCCTTGATTTTGTGTTCCTTACGCGGTTGGGTGTTATGGGAACCCCTTGACAGTTCGCTTTGAATAAAACTCCTCCAGCAAGGCCCAACCTTGATTTTACATTTGCCTAACAACCTATAACTTTCCCTTGGGTTTTCACGAGCTCAAGGGTGATCTTTATTTTAACCCCCTCGAGCCAGTGCTCCTTTGAGTGTTGGCCAAAACAGAGCCACTTGCTGCGCCACCTCAGAGAAACTTGAGGGATGGTTTTAGCTGTACGTAGTGTTCATCCGGTGTGCCCTGAGAATGAGATATGTGCAGCTCCTATCGGGATTTGTCAGCACATTCGGTCGGCTTTACTGGTCTTGTTTTACCATTGTCGAAATTTCTTGTACCCGGGATTCTGAGACTGATCAGGTCTTTCCGGGAGAAGGAATATCCTTCGTTGACCGTGAGAGCTTGTGATGGACTAAGTTGGGACACCCCTGCAGGGTATAAACTTTCGAGAGCCGTGCCCGCGGTTATGTGGCAGATGGGAATTTCTTAATATCCGGTTGTAGAGAACTTGACACTTGACATAATTAAAATGCATCAACCGCGTGTGTAGCCGTGATGGTCCCTTCTCAGCGGAGTCCGGGAAGTGAACACGACTCTTGTGTTATGGTTGTGCCTAAGTAGTTTCAGGATCACTTCTTGATCACGTCTAGCTTCTTGACTGTTGCGTTGCTTCTCTTCTCGCTCTTATTTGCGTATGTTAGCCACCATATTTGCTTAGTGCTTGCTGCAGCTCCACCTCATTACCTTGCCCTACCCAGAAGCTTAAATAGTCTTGATCTCGCGGGTGTGAGATTGCTGAGTCCTCGTGACTCACAGATACTTCCAAACAGTGCCGATGATACCAGTGCAGGTGACGCAACCCAGCTCAAGTGGGAGCTCGATGAAGATCTTGGTCGTTGTTTTGTTTTGTTTCCTTTTGATCAGTAGTGGAGCCCAGTTGGGACGATCGGGGATCTAGCATTTGGGGTTTATCTTCCTTTTTATTCAGGTTTTGACCGTAGTCGGTCTATGAGTGTATTTGGATGATGTATGAATTATTTATGTATTATATGAAGTGGCGATTGTAAGCCAACTCTTTACCCCTTTCTTATTCAGTACATGGGATTGTGTGAAGATTACCCCACTTGCGACTAAACCACCATGCGGTTATGCCTCTAAGTCGTGCCTCGACAAGTGGGAGATATAGCCGCATCGTGGGTGTTACATTGCACCAGTCCATAAATGGACCGCTGGAGCTTGCACACTTTGTTAGCACATTTTGGATCGACAAAACCTTCCGGTTGCGCGATATACAACTCTTCTTTATGATATCCATTAAGGAATACAGTTTTGACATCCATTTGCCAAATTTCATAATTATAAAGTGCGACAATTGCTAACGTGATTCAGACGGACTTAAGCATCACTACGGGTGAGAAGGTCTCATCGTAGTCAACTCCTTGAACTTGTCGAAAACCTTTCTCAACAAGTCGAACTTTGTAGAAAGTAATATTACCGCCAGCGTCCGTCTTTTTCTTGAAGATCCATTTATTTTCTATGGCTTTCCGATCATCGAGAAGTCAACCAAAGTCCACATTGTGTTCTCATACATGGATCCCATCTCAGATGTCATGGCCTCAAGCCATTTCGTGGAATCTGGGCTCATCATCGCTTCCTCATAGTTTGTAGGTTCGTCATGGTCAAGTAACATGACCTCCAGGATAGGATTACCATACCACTCTGGTGCGGATCTTACTCTGGTTGACCTACGAGGTTCAGTAGTAACTTGATCAAAAGTTTCATGATCATCATCATTAGCTTCCTCACTAATTGGTGTAGGAATCACTGGAACTTATTTCTGTGATGAACTACTTTCCAATAAGGGAGAAGATACAGTTACCTCATCAAGTTCTACTTTCCTCCCACTCACTTCTTTCGAGAGAAACTCCTTCTCTAGAAATGATCCATTCTTAGCAACAAATATCTTGCCTTCAGTTCTGTGATAGAAGGTGTACCCAACAGTCTCCTTTGGGTATCCTATGAAGACACATTTCTCCGATTTGGGTTTGAGCTTATCAGGTTGAAGCTTTTTCACATAAGCATCACAACCCCAAACTTTAAGAAACGAGAACTTGGGTTTCTTGCCAAACCATAATTCATATGGTGACGTCTCAACAGATTTCGATGGTGCCCTATTTAACGTGAATGCAGCCGTCTCTAAAGCATAACCCCTAAACAATAGCGGTAAATCAGTAAGAGACATCATAGATTGCACCGTATCTAATAAAGTGCGGTTACGACGTTCGGACACACCATTATGTTGTGGTGTTCCAGGTGGCGTGAGTTGCGAAACTATTCCGCATTGTTTCAAATGAAGACCAAACTCATAACTCAAATATTCACCTCCATGATCAGATCGTAGAAACTTAATTTTCTTGTTACGATGATTTTCCACTTCACTCTGAAATTCTTTGAACTTTTCAAATGTTTCAGACTTTTGTTTCATCAAGTAGATATACCCATATCTGCTTAAATCATCTGTGAAGGTCAGAAAATAACGATACCCGCCGCGAGCATCAACACTCATTGGACCGCATACATCAGTATGTATTATTTCCAACAAGTCTGTTGCTCGCTCAATTGTTCCGGAGAATGGAGTCTTAGTAATCTTGCCCATGAGGCATGGTTCGCAAGCATCAAGTGATTCCAAAAGCCCATCAGCATGGAGTTTCTTCATGCGCTTTATACCAATATGGCCTAAATGTAGTGCCACAAATAAGTTGCCCTATCATTATTAAACTTATGTATTTTGGCTTAAATACTATGAATATGTGTATCATTACTATCAAGATTCAATAAAAATAGACCACTCATCAAGGGGGCATGACCATAAAAGATATTACTCATATAAATAGAACAACCATTGTTCTCTCATTTAAATGAATAACCGTCTCGCAACAAACAAGATCCAGATATAATGTTCATGCTTAACGCTGGCACCAAATAACAATTATTCAAGTCTAATACTAATCCCGAAGGTAGATGTAGAGGTAGCGTGTCGACCGCGATCACATCGACTTTGGAACCATTTCCCACGCACATCATCACCTCATCCTTTGCCAATCTTCGTTTAATCCGTAGCCCCTATTTCAAGTTGCAAATATTAGCAACAGAACCAGTATCAAATACCCAGGCGCTACTGCGAGCATTAGTAAGGTACACATCAATAACATGTATATCAAATATACCTTTCACTTTGCCATCGTTCTTATCTGCCAAATCCTTGGGGCAGTTCCGCTTCCAGTGACCAATCCCTTTGCAGTAGAAGCACTCAGTCTCAGGCTTAGGTCTAGACTTGGGCTTCTTCACTTGAGCAGCAACTTGCTTGCCCTTCTTCTTGAAGTTCCCCTTCTATCCTTTGCCCTTTTTCTTGAAACTAGTGGTCTTGTTAACCATCAACACTTGATGCTCCTTTTTGATTTCTACCTCCGCAGCCTTAAGCATTGTGAAGAGCTCGGCAATTGTCTTATCCATCCCTTGCATATTATAGTTCATCACGAAGCTTTTATAGCTTGGTGGCAGTGATTGAAGAACGGTGTCAATGACACTATCATCAGGACGATTAACTGCCAGTTGAGTCAAGTCGTTGTGGTACCCAGACATTCTGACTATATGTTCACCGACAGAACTATTCTCCTCCATCTTGCAGTTGTAGAACTTATTGGAGACTTCATATCTCTCAATCCGAGCATTTTCTTGAAATATTAACTTCAACTCCTGGAACATCTCATATGCTCCATGACGTTCAAAACGTCATTGAAGTCCTGATTCTAAGTCGTAAAGCATGGCACACTGAACTATCGAGTAGTCATCAGCTTTGCTCTGCCAAATGTTCATAATATCTGGTGTTGCTCCTACAACGGGCTTTGCACCTAGCGGTGCTTCCGGGACGTAATTCTTCTGTGCGGCAATGAGGATAATCCTCAATTTACGGACCCAGTCCGTGTAGTTGCTACCATCATGTTTCAACTTAGCTTTCTCTAGGAATGCATAACAACAGCACAGGCCATTTATCTACAACAACATAGACATGCAAAATACTATCAGGTACTAAGTTCATGATAAATTAAAGTTTAATTAATCATATTACTTAAGAACTCCCACTTAGATAGACATCCCTCTAGTCATCTAGATGATCACGTGATCCATATCAACTAAACCATGTCCGATCATCACGTGAGATGGAGTAGTTTTCTTTGGTGAATATCACTATGTTGATCATATCTACTATATGATTCACGCTCGACCTTTCAGTCTCAGTGTTTCAAGTCCATATCTGCATATGCTAGGATCGTCAAGTTTAACCCGAGTATTCTGCTTGTGCAAAACTGTCTTGCACCCATTGTATGTGAACGTAGAGCTTATCACACCCGGTCATCACGTGGTGTCTCAGCACGACGAACTGTAGCAACAATGCATACTCAGGGAGAACACTTATACCTTGAAATTTAGTGAGGGGTCATCTTATAATGCTACCACCGTACTAAGCAAAATAAGATGCATAAAGGATAAACATCACATGCAATCAATATAAGTGATATGATATGGCCATCGTCATCTTGTGCCTTTGATCTCCATCTCCAAAGCATCGTCACGATCACCATCGTCACCGGCTTGACACCTTGATCTCCAGCGAAGCATCGTTGTTGTCTCGCCAACTATTGCTTCTACGACTATTGGTACCACTTAGTGATAAAGTTAAGCAATTACATGGCGATTGCATTTCATACAATAAAGCGACAACCATATGGCTCCTGCCAGTTGCCGATAACTTTGTTACAAAACATGATCATCTCATACAATAATTTATATAATCACGTCTTGACCATATCACATCACAACATGCCCTGCAAAAACAATTTATATAATCACGTCTTGACGTCCTCTACTCTGTTGTTGCGAGTTTTACGTGGCTGCTACAGGCTTAGCAAGAACCATTCTTACCTACACATCAAAAACCCCAACGATTTTTCATCAAGTGTGTTGTTTTAACCTTCAACAAAGACCATGCGTAGTCACACTCAATTCAACTAAAGTTGGAGAAACAGACACCCACTAGCCACCTGTGTGCAAAGCACGTCGGTAGAACCAGTCTCATGAACGTGGTCATGTAATGTCGGTCTGGGCCGCTTCATCCAACAATACCGCTGAATCAAAGTATGACATGTTGGTAAGTAGTATGACTATTATCGCCCACAACTCTTTGTGTTCTAGTCGTGCATATAACATCTACGCATAGACCTGGCTCGGATGCCACTGTTGGGGAATGCAGTATTTCAAAAAAATTCCTACAATCACGCAAGATCTATCTAGGAGATGGATAGAAATGAGAGGGGAGAGTGTGTCTATGTACCCTCGTAGACCGAAAGGGGAACCGTTAAGTAACACGGTTGATGTAGTCGAACGTATTCGCGACCCTACCGATCAAGTACCGAACGCATGGCTCCTCCACGATCTACACACGTTCAGCTCGGTGACGTCCCTCGTACTATTGATCCAACTGAGGCCGAGGGTCAGTTCCGTCAGCACGACAGCGTGTTGACGGTGATGATGAAGTTACCGACGCAGGGCTTCGCCTAAGCACTACCACAATATGACCGAGGTGGAAAACTGTGGAGGGGGGCACCGCACACGGCTAAAGATCAACTTGTGTGTCTATGGGGTGCCCCCTCCCCCGTATATAAAGGAGGGGAGGAGGAGGCCGGCCGGCCACAAGGGGCGCGCCAAGGGGGGAGGAATCCTACTCCTAGTAGGAGTAGGTTTCCACCTTTCCGAGTCTAAGAAGGAGAAGAAGGGATAGAGGAGAGAAGAGAAGGAAGGAGGGGGCGCCCCCCTTCCCCTTGTCCAATTTGTACTGGGCAAGGGGGGCGCTATATCTGGCCGGCCCTCTCCCTTCTTCATTAAGGCCCATTGTGGCCCATTAATCCCCCGGGGGGTTCCGGTTCTTGGTACTCCGGAAAATACCCGATACACTTCGGAACCATTCCGGTGTCCGAATATAACCTTCCAATATATCAATCCTTATGTATCGACCATTTTGAGACTCCCCGTCATGTCTGTGATCTCATCCGGGACTCCGAACAACCTTCGGTACATCAAATCACATAACTCATAATACATATCGTCATCCAACATTAAGCGTGCAGACCCTACAGGTTCGAGAACTATGTAGACATGACCGAGACACATCTCCGGTCAATAACTAATAGCGGAACCTGGATGGTCATATTGGTTCCTACATATTCTACGAAGATCTTTATCGGTCAAACCGCATAACAACATACATTGTTCCCTTTGTCATCGGTATGTTACTTGCCCAAGATTCGATCGTCGGTATCATCATAGCTAGTTCAATCTCATCACCGGAAAGTCTATTTACTCGTTTCGTAATGCAGCATCCCATGACTAACTCATTGGTCACATTGCTTGCAAGGCTCGTAGTGATGTGCATTACCGAGAGGGCCCAGAGATACCTCTCCGATACACGGAGTGACAAATCCTAATCTCGATCTATGCCAAATCAACAAACACCATCAGAGACACCTATAGAGCATCTTCATAATCACCCAGTTGTGTTGTGACGTTTGATAGCACACAAAGTGTTCCTTCGGTATTCGGGAGTTGCATAATCTCATAGTCATAGGAACATGTATAAGTCATGAAGAAATCAATAGCAATAAACTAAACGATCACAGTGCTAAGCTAACGGATGGGTCTTGTCCATCACATCATTCTCTAATGATGTGATCCGGTTCATCAAATGAAAACACATGTACATGGCTAGGAAACTTAACCATCTTTGATTAACAAGCTAGTCAAGTAGAGGCATACTAGGGACACACTGTTTGTCTATGTATTCACACATGTACTAAGTTTCCAGTTAATATAATTCTAGCATGAATAATAAACATTTATCATGATATAAGAAAATATAAATAACAACTTTATTATTGCCTCTAGAGCATATTTCTTCAGATGGGAATTTGTTAATATCCGGTTGTAGAAAACTTGACACTTGACTTAATTAAAATACACCAACCGCGTGTGTAACTGTGATGGTCTATTTTCCACAAGGTTCGGGAAGAGAACACGGTGGGGTTATGTTTGAACGTAAGTAGTTCAGGATCACTTCCATTTTATGACCATTGCGTACTTTCTCATCTTACTCTTGTACTCGTATTTTAGCCACCACATTTGCTTAGTGCTTGTTGCAACTCCACCTCATAACCACACCCTAACTATAAGCTTAAATAGTCTTGATCTCGCGGGTTTTGAGATTGCTGAGTCCTCGTGACTCACAGATACTACCAAACAGTTGCAGGTGCCAATGATACTACTTTAGGTGATGCCACCGAACTCAAGTGGGAGTTCGACAAAGACCTTGACCGTTACTATGTGTCCTTTCTGGATGATCAGTAGTGGTGCCCAGTAGGGACGTGATCGGGATTTAGCATTTGGGGTTGTCTTCTTTTCATTTAGATTCGTCCCTAGTCGGACCTTGTGTGTACTCTGATTAATGTATGAATATTTGGTAATTATGTGACATGGCGATTGTAAGCCAACTATGTACTTCCTTGTTCCTGTACATGGGATTGTGTGAAGATGACCCTTCTTGCGACAATACCAAAATGCGGTTATGTCTCTAAGTCGTGCCTCGGCACGTGGGAGATATAGTCGCATCTTGGGCATGACAGGGGCCCCCCGACCGATATTGCATGCATGCACGAGCATTCCAAGATCACTACATAGGCATTTCATGAGCACATGCATATGCATATAGATAGGATCGCATCCTGCATTCATTCTCATCTTCATGAAGTTGCAGGTTCCTGCCATGGACTTGGCTTCGACAAAGATTTGAGAACAATGCCCGGCACTGCGGTCCCCAGTGAGCCAAGCAGATAAGTTCTACCTCTTGTCCATTAGTGTTCTTTAAAGCTATAACTTTGCATAAGAAAGCCCCGCCCCTCTCTTTTGAGACTTCGATGCTCCCATCCATTTGTAACATCCCAAAATTCTAAATTTTGGAATGTTATATTAAATAAATATTTATGCTTGCTTGTTTGATTGTGGTGTGGTTGCCTGTGTGAAATTGAATGAAATTTGATACTTTTTGAAAGTTGAATGAGAGGCAATGAAATGAATTCCCCAAAACTTTCACTTTGCATTTTGATCCCCATGTATTCAAATTCATTTCATCACAAACCCTAGAGTGAAGATGATATGACTTCTCTCATTTAAATAAATGAAAAGGGTTTTGAAAAGATTTGCATTCCATCCGAAAATATTTCAAATTCGAAACTTTATGCAACTCAATGGTTTTCACGAGAGAAGATAAAGTGACTTCTTAAATTATATGAAATATGAGTTGGAAGTTACAAAGAATCCAATTTAAAGTCATTTGGAAGTATTTTGAAACTCCCTTCCAATTTGGAATTATTTGGATTTTTATTTAAATTATTTGTTTCTCTCCTAAAAACAAATAAATGGAAATAAGGGTAAAATGATTCCTTCAATGGAAAATTAGGAGAAAATAAATTTGAAATCATTTTCGTATATTAAAAAAGATTTTTGTGGGGGTTTTAATGCAACAGTAGCACTATTTGCTTTATTTGAATTTTTGTAGATTATATTTGCCTCTGAAAAAAATTTCATGTTTTAGAAATTATTTTTCTGAAACTTTTGATATATAATATGCCTATATAATAGTTTTTTATTGCTCTTTATTTCAGTTTTCCTTGTCTATGTTTAAAGATAAAAAAATCTGACCGAAGCCCAGCCGCACCAGGCCCGGCCCCGCTCCACCACCCAACAGGTCGTCTTCCTCCTACAATCGTTCCTGTACCTACACCTACAGGAGCAGAACGCACGCACCCCACCCCGCACCCCACTCCCTTCCCTCCTTCCCCTTCCCCAAGAATCCTCTGAATGGATCCACCTCCTTCCCCTACACCTCCTTCTCCAAGTAAAAGGCCATTAATGCCCTGGATTTTCTCGCTGGAGCTCTGCACTTGCCTTTTTTTTGCTCGCCATGGCTGCACGCATTTGGACACCACCTCGCCCTATAAATACCTTCCTCGTGTTGCCCTCTTTCCCCTCGCACAAAGCCCTCTCCTATGGGAGCTTATCCCCCTCCCTATCCCACATAATTTCTCATCGGAGTTCGTAAACTCCGGCGGCTTCTCCATCGCCGCCCGAGGCTCGGTTGGTACTTCCTCGGCCTCCCCTAAGGTTGCTGAGATCTCCTTTGCACCGTTCTGTTCTCTCCTTCCTCTAGGAGCCCCCACAACCTCGGATCCGGTGGTCTTCCCCAACTCCGGCGACTACTCCGGTGAGATCAAAGAAATCCCGTAATTCTTCTTTTCAGAAAAATAGCGATCTTAGAAAATTCATATCTATTAGTATACATATCCAAATTGAGTGATTCCAATTGCGTTAGATCACAAATTTTGTAAAGTTTCTGAATAGGTAAATAGTTTTTAGGTTTGACTATTTAAATTTGAACTTGACCAAATTCTCTTAAATCCTTGTATTTGATCTAACTTGTGTTTAGAAATAGATATTGGATTGATTCTTTTTTGCTACTGCATTGTTATTGTTTTGTTTATCCAGTAGCATATAGTTATTTATTTTTAGTTTATTTTAAGTTAGGTTTGTTGCAAAAACAGTACTGTTTTGCTTATGTAGTTGTTTTAGTCATATAATTAGTGTTTTTAATTATTTTTAGTTAATTATTTTTGTAAATTTTTACATGTTATCATACGTTTATGTTAGACTACAGTAGATAAATTTTTGTAGATAATTATTTCTAGTATTTTTTTGTTTAGTTCATAGTGATAGTTGATAAAAGTAGTTTCATTAGTTTCAAAAGTAATTATTTTTGCCACTTCATTATATGTTGTCATTAATTCTGTTATTTAGGAGTAAATTAGTTTGATAATTATTTTAGTATTGTTTACTATTGTTTTGGTGTTTTGCTAGTTGTTCTAGATGTTCTGGTGTTAACTAGTCAGTTACAATAGTTTTCATACTAGTTCTTTTTGCTAGTAAATGCTTTAGTAAATTATTTTGTTCTTGTTTTATTAGAATTATATTTTCCAAGCTGTATAAAAGTTATTAGAGTAATTTAGTTTTAATAAGAAAGTATTGACTGTTATTGTGTGAGTTGGTTTCTCCCTTGTTTTCGTGAAGTTTTCTTTGGAATTCTATTTGGTTTTCTTTGACTTCATTATTGTTTTAGTTATGGATTTTTGATTGTTATTTTGATTGCTAGTATTGTTTGCTAGGATTATTGCTTATGCGAGCATAATGTTTGACTATATAGATTTTCTCGGAGTGACGAATAGTTTATCAAAGATTCCGAGAGCGTTATTATCTTCATCAAGTAATACCAGGCAAGTTCACTTGTCCATGTTTTCCATACCTATGTTTTATTTGCATGTAGTAGCACCCTTTCAACAATCCCTCTAGTAGTGTTATTGAATCTTGTAGTTGAGTAGAATGCATGAGGTAGAAACCCATCTCCCTGTTACCAAGCTCGGGACATTATATAGGTTTAATGCTACGGTATAGTAGACGGGGTTTGGTATGAGTGCATGAGAGTGGTGTGAAGAAGGAGGACTCTACGTCAATGGCGACAACTTCATGATGGCATCGGCAAGGACTGCATCTTCAGGACTCCAAGGCCTCAAGATTTCGAGACTCGAGACAAGAATTCAATACACACTACTGGGTGAAGGATGGTTGACGGGCACCCTGGAGGAACCAGTGGATGGCCGGGATGCATGGAGAAGCGCCATGACATCTTGTGGAAAGTTTCACCCAGACTCAAAGAGACGGAAGAATACTTCATGCCCGGAAGCTTACCTGTGCAACCGCAAGCCACTATGGGCTCTGGCTTGGTTGACCCTAGTGGTGACTCTGCCTGGGATGGTGCTAGCAGATGTAGAACTACAGTAGGAATGGATGAGCTCCGGACAGTGGTCAGGGGAACTCTTCGGAACACCATGTTTCGGTCGTCTTGTTCTCAAACAACCTGAAGTGCGAGAACATAAAAAGAGGGATCGAATCTTGCGGGTAAAGTGTAAAGCCTCTGCAGAGGGTTAAGACCTAATCGATTATCCGTGTCCCCAGTTACGGACAAATTGAGCCTCTGGACTTGGATCTATCTCGGAACTCTCAACACCGGACTGATAACTTAAATGTGGGCAACTTATGATGATTTGGGCTATGAGACCTCGGTTGGCCGAACCATGGCATTATAGAAAACTCCGTAGTATAGACTCTGGATAATTCCTTT
>NW_024118437.1:0-9398 GCF_003073215.2 Triticum urartu
GGAACATTTTCTTGAGCTGCGCCACTTACCGGTTCAAGAGGTAATACTTCATCAAGTTCTACTTTCCTCCCACTTATTTCTTTCGAGAGAAACTCTTTCTCTAGAAAGGACCCATTCTTGGCAACAAAGATCTTGCCTTCGGATCTGAGGTAGAAGGTATACCCAATAGTTTCTTTAGGGTATCCTATGAAGACGCATTTTTCCGATTTGGGTTCGAGCTTTTCAGGTTGAAGTTTCTTGACATAAGCATCGCATCCCCAAACTTTTAGAAACGACAGCTTAGGTTTCTTCCCAAACCATAATTCATACGGTGTCGTCTCAACGGATTTCGACGGAGCCCTATTTAAAGTGAATGCGGCAGTCTCTAAAGCATAGCCCCAAAATGGACAGCGTAGATCGGTAAGAGACATCATAGAATCGCACCATATCAATAGAGTGCGATTACGGTTCGGACACACCATTACGCTGAGGTGTTCCAGGCGGCGTGAGTTGTGAAACTATTCCACATTTTAAGTGGTGTGCCATTCGTGACTCAAGTATTCTCCCCCACGATCTGATCGCAAGAACTTGATTTCCTGTCACGTTGATTCTCAACCTTCTCTGAAATTCCTTGAACTTTTCAAAGGTCTCAGACTTGTGTTTCATTAAGTAGACATACCCATATCTACTCAAGTCATCAGTGAGGGTGAGAACATAACGATAGCCACCGCGAGCCTCAACACTCATTGGACGCGCACCATCAGTATGTATGATTTCCAATAAGTTGGTTGCTCGCTCCATTGTTCCTGAGAACGGAGTCTTGGTCATTTTACCCATGAGGCATGGTTCGCACGTGTCAAATGATTACTAATCAAGAGACCAAAAGTCCATCTGCATGGAGCTTCTTCATGCGTTTGACACCTATGTGACCAAGGCGGCAGTGCCACAAGTATGTGGGACTATCATTATCAACCTTACATCTTTTGGTATTCACACTATGAATATGTGTAGCATTACGCTCGAGATTCATTAAGAATAAACCATTCACCAACGGAGCATGACCATAAAACATATCTCTCATATAAATAGAACAACCATTATTCTCGGATTTAAATGAGTAGCCATCTCGAATTAAACGAGATCCTGATACAATGTTCATGCTCAAAGCTGGCACTAAATAACAATTATTGAGGTTTAAAACTAATCCCGTAGGTAAATGGTAGAGGTAGCGTGCCGACGGCGATCACATCGACCTTGGAACCATTCCCGACGCGCATCGTCACCTCGTCCTTCGCCAGTCTCCGCTTATTCCGCAGCTCCTGCTTTGAGTTACAAATGTGAGCAACCGCACCGGTATCAAATACCCAGGAGCTACTACGAGTACTGGTAAGGTACACATCAATTACATGTATATCACATATACCTTTAGTGTTGCCGGCCTTCTTGTCCGCTAAGTATTTGGGGCAGTTCCGCTTCCAGTGACCACTTCCCTTGCAATAAAAACACTCAGTCTCGGGCTTGGGTCCATTCTTTGGCTTCTTCCCGGCAGCTTGCTTACCGGGCGCGGCAACTCCCTTGCCGTCCTTCTTGAAGTTCTTCTTTAACCTGCCTTCTTGAACTTAGTGGTTTTATTCACCATCAACAATTGATGTTCCTTTTTGATTCCACCTCCTGCTGATTCAGCATTGAATATACCTCAGGAATGGTCTTTTCCATCCCCTGCATATTGAAGTTCATCACAAAGCTCTTGTAGCTAGGTGGGAGCGACTGAAGGATTCTGTCAATGACCACGTCATCCGGGAGATTAAATCCCAGTTGAGTCAAGCGATTATGCAACCCAGACATTTTGAGTATGTGCTCACTGACAGAACTATTTTCCTCCATCTTACAACTGAAGAACTTGTCGGAGACTTCATATCTCTCGACCCGGGCATGAGCTTGGAAAACCATTTTCAGCTCTTCGAACATCTCATATGCTCCGTGTCTCTCAAAATGCTTTTGGAGCCCCGGTTCTAAGCTATAAAGCATGCCGCACTGAACGAGGGAGTAATCATCAGCATGTGACTGCCAAGCGTTCATAACGTCTTAGTTCTCTGGGATGGGTGCGTCACCTAGCGGTGCTTCTAGGACATAATGTTTCTTGGCAGCTATGAGGATGATCCTCAGGTTCCGAACCCAGTCCATATAGTTACTGCCATCATCTTTCAGCTTGGTTTTCTCTAGGAACGCATTGAAGTTGAGGACAACGTGGGCCATTTGATCTACAAGACATATTGTAAAGATTTTAGACTAAGTTCATGATAATTAAGTTCATCTAATCAAATTATTCAATGAACTCCCACTCAGATAGACATCCCTCCAGTCATCTAAGTGAAACATGATCCGAGTTAACTAGGCCGTGTCCGATCATCACGTGAGACGGACTAGTCAACATCGGTGAACATCTTCATGTTGACCGTATCTTCTATACGACTCATGCTCGAACTTTCGGTCTTCCGTGTTCCGAGGCCATGTCTGTACATGCTAGGCTCGTCAAGTCAACCGAAGTGTATTGCGTGTGTAAATCTGGCTTACACCCGTTGTATTCGAACGTTAGAATCTATCACACCCGATCATCACGTGGTGCTTCGAAACAACGAACCTTCACAACGGTGCATAGTTAGGGGGAACACTTTCTTGAATTATTACGAGGTATCATCTTATTTAAGCTACTGTCGTTCTAAGCAAATAAGATGTAAAACATGATAAACATCACATGCAATCAAATAGTGACATGATATGGCCAATATCATTTGCTCCTTTTGATCTCCATCTTCGGGGCTTCATGATCATCGTTGTCACCGGCATGACACCATGATCTCCATCATCATGTCTTCTTGAAGTTGTCTCGTCATCTATTACTTCTACTACTATGGCTAACGCTTTAGCAATAAAGTAAAGTATTTACATGACGTCTATGTTGACACGCAGGTCATAAATAAATAAAGACAACTCCTATGGCTCCTGCCGGTTGTCATACTCATCGACATGCAAGTCGTGATTCCTATTACAAGAACATGATCAATGTCATACATCACATATATCATTCATCACATCCTTTTGGCCATATCACATCACACGGCACATGCTGCAAAAACAAGTTAGACGTCCTCTAATTGTTGTTGCAAGTTTTTTACGTGGCTGCTATAGGTTTCTAGCAAGAATGTTTCTTACCTACGCCAAAACCACAACGTGATATGCCAATTTCTATTTACCCTTCATAAGGACCCTTTTCATCGAATCCGATCCGACTAAAGTGGGAGAGACAGACACCCGCCAGCCACCTTATGCAACTAGTGCATGTCAATCGGTGGAACCAGTCTCATGTAAGCGTACGTGTAAGGTCGGTCCGGGCCACTTCATCCCACGATGCTGCCGAATCAAGATAAGACTAGTAACGGCAAGCAAATTGACAATATCCACGCCCACAACTGCTTTGTGTTCTACTTGTGCATAGAAACTACGCATAGACCTAGCTCATGATGCCACTGTTGGGGAACGTAGCAGAATTTTAAAATTTTCTACGCATCACCAAGATCAATCTATGGAGTCATCTAGTAACGAGGGAGAAAGGAGTGCATCTACATACCCTTGTAGATCGCGTGCGGAAGCGTTCAAGAGAACGGGGTTGATGGAGTCATACTCGTCGTGATCCAAATCACCGATGACCTAGCGCTGAACGGACGGCACCTCCGCGTTCAACACACGTGCGGTTGGGAAGACGTCTTCTCCAACTTGATCCAGCAAGGGGGAAGGAGAGGTTGATGGAGATCCAGCAGCACGACGGCGTGGTGGTGGAAACTACGGCGATCTCGGTTGGGCTTCGCCGAGCACTGCGAGAAGGAGAGGTGTCACGGGAGGGAGAGGGAGAGGCCAGGGGCTAGGGTGCAGCTGCCCTCCCTCCCCCCCCCACTATTTGTAGGACCCCTAGGGGGCGCCGTCCCTAGGAGATGCCATCTCCAAGGGGGGCGGCGGCCAAGGGGGTGGCTTGCCCCCCAAGGCAAGTGGGGCGCCCCCCACCCCTAGGGTTTCCAACCCTAGGCGCAGGGGGAGGCCCAAGGGGGGCGCACCAGCCCACTAGAGGCTGGTTCCCCACCCACTTCAGCCCATGGAGCCCTCCAGGATAGGTGGCCCCACCCGGTGGACCCCCGGGACCCTTCCGGTGGTCCCGGTACAATACCGATTACCCCCGAAACTTTCCCGATGGCCGAAACTTGACTTCCTATATATAAATATTCACCTCCGGAACTCTCTATTGAATGTGACTTGTGAATGGAGAGGATCCGTGCTGACTTTCTCATCCGGGACCGACCTGTGAATTGTCTAACGAACAACATAATTTCACGTTAGAGCGGGGATATGTCCAGAAAAGATTAAGGTCGCATATATGTCACCATATTGTGGCACTGCCGTGTATATGGTGCTACACGATAAAGGTATGTCTCCAACCCGGCCAGAAAACAAGAGCAGCCTCCTACGCATGGCTAAGATTGAACCCTTTGGAGTCCTCTTATTAGATCATTTGACACTGCGATACCCAGTCATGGGTAAGAACACATGACTTCAAGAATGAGACTGTATGGACTCCTGTGCCGGGTTCGGTGCAAGACAAAACAACGATGGCGCGCACGGCAAGAACCAGAACATGAGAGAACGTACGGAAATCATTACATATTCTCTCGGTCGAGAATTAAGCTGTCGGCATCCACAACAGACTGAGCGTGTTGAGACGCATTCGTGGCAACGCGGTCCCTAGTTATCATTATGTTCTTCCTCCTGTTGCGGGAGATTGGAGTAGATCAATTGCGCCACGTGACTGTCACTAACGCAACCAAAGTCGAACCGATGTCTCGAAACGTTCTCAATACGGGACGTATCAAGAGGCAAGTGAAATCAAAACGTGACAGGAAAATCAAGTTCTTAGCATCAGATGTCGGCGCGACGAGAATACTTAGATCACGAATTCACACAGCTTGAATAAAAATTCGACTGGTGGAAGTAAGTATACTACAACCATCGCCGAGACTCCTAAGATCCACAATACATCTTTAGCCGATTATTGTCAAGGTGTGTCCGAGCCATGCGTATACTCGGCACTCTTCTATCTTTGAGATATGTCCGTCGCGGATATATGATGTGACCTCTCGATCGTAACTGCGTATCCAACACCCTCTGTGTCGAATCTACCTCGCGCTTAATTTTCTTGGGGCATGCTAGACGACTGTCGCTCATTCACTTTAACTAGCTCTCGTTACGGCAAGGTCACTTTAGCTCTCACTACCCGTTCGAGTAAATAATGTCACTGCATGTCTCGCAGAGTTGATCCGAACACACCCCACTTGGTCACACCTGGAGCTCATTCTGAGGATGCAAGTTACAGGATTATGGGATTGATGGGGTGGGCCCAGAGAACCTCCTCTCCATGCAGCGAATTACGGAAAGATCGACACAATAATGCCCATGTGCTTTGAGCGTTTGTCCAACCCATCAGACTAACATTCAAGAGAATAGCCTGTATGTGTATCTGCTTGTATAGTGGATCACCGGCGATGCTCACTAGGTTAATGATGTTGTGACGTGAACTATCAACCCACTGAAACACAAGAGCACCCTGACCTCCCGGTAAACTCGGAAAGCAATGCGTCTTGCAAGAGAGTATTGAACACACATCCATGATCTAGGAAGTGATACTTGAATCTAACGGAGAAAAAGCTGATTAGCAAATGGAACTAATCGGAGGCGCTTTTTGAGCTATGCCTTAGGATATTACTCTACCTCAGATCCGAAGGCATCAGATATACTTGTTGCCAATTTCATGGTGTAAGAGAAATGAGTTTCTCAGTCAGAAATGATATGACAGTTCGGAAAATGAACTACACGATCTTTGAGCTATGCTTAGGATTGGGTCTTGTCCATCACATCATTCTCCTAATGATGTGATCCCGTTATCAATGACATCCAATGTCCATAGTCAGGAAACCATGACTATCTTTTGATCAACGAGCTAGTCAACTAGAGGCTCACTAGGGACGTGTTGTGGTCTATGTATTCACACATGTATTACGAATTTCCGGATAACACAATTATAGCATACGAACAATAGACAATTATCATGAACAAAGAAATATAATATAACCTATTCTTATTATTGCCTCTAGGGCATATTTCCAACAGTCTCCCACTTGCACTAGAGGTCAATAGTAACTACGTTACATTTTGTGCAGTAGGAAGTCTCCACCGAACACCCCTGAGGCACGCAGTCTGGTGTACTTCGCCGATCCACAGAGTGGTAGCGTGCAGTATCTTCCTGGCTCTCTTGGGAGAAAAATCATGGGTTTATGTTGCAACTGTGTATATAACCAACCAAACGGTGAAATACCCTGTTCGTAGATAACCTAAATTAACAAGAGCAGATGGCGGTAGTCTATGATTCCCCCGAATCATTTCTGAAACCAAGTAAATTCGGCTGCAAAGGAATGGTAGTTCGCATAGGAAGACCGCCTGTAGATAGAGGTCCAAGGTGGACTTTCCCTAGTTGAAAATGAAAACGAACTCTGGACCTTGTGACCCTGACTGTGCCGGAGTGAGCTCCGGCTGCAAGGCATAGCCCCAGTGTCGACGAGAAGAGAGTCATACACCGGGCCCGACGCATTGGGCCAAGTATAAATAAAAGACTGGCTAGGTGCGATTTAAGAAGAAGACAGACGCGGATGGAATCGAATCTCCTTCACCAGATGGTAGACCAATGTCTTAGTAGGCAAAGCTTACCGTCGTTGAGTCGCTAAAGTCTATCATGAGCTACTAAGTTTAGTCACAGCTGGAGGTTGTGAGACTCATCCTGCGCACGAACTGTATCTCCGCTTCTTAGCCGTAGCGAGCTGAAGTCCGTCCGAATTATGCGCTTGCAGACTCGAACAGCGCCCCCACTTACTGCCTGCATTCTATGATATGAAGATATGGCAAATGGACGCTCACCCAATAATCGCACAAATATCCTTTACACATGGTACGTATCCGCGGTTTGTGACCCTTTAAGGAGAGTACATGTATATCTGATGCAGGATCTTTGTCCGAGAGAATAAGGAGCATTCGTACTGTCACACGATCCTAATGTTAACGACGAGCGTCCGTACACCATCCATAAGGTAAACTGCAGCTCCAAGCAGACATCAATTATATGGGCTTCCGGTTGTGGCATCACAGCATTCGTGGCGTGCGGAGTGGTGGGGAGGACATTCACCGTTTTTGATGAGATATATCAAAGCGCTTTGGGTTTACAGCAGACTTATGGCGAGACAGGATCATCCTTCATGATTTTACAAGAAACAGCTGACGTGTTCGTCGGTCGGTCCATAGCATTCTGCATCGGATGCGTGAGGGGATTGGACTGCTACAGAGTCTATCTGATGGAAATGTTTATACGAATCTCACTTGGAAAGCATAAAGGCCCATACAATGAACCTATACGGCATTTTTCAATATAGAGTGATCTATTCAGACAAAAGGTCGGGTATACAGCATAGCATACTATGAATAGACCCTACTGATCGGCCGAGGTCACTAGGGAGACATACAGACTAGCCGTATGTATTCGACACTCTCTTTTCATCTATCTTCTGCCGTGGTCGGGCATTGAGCCGTGCTCAATCTCGTACCTTGCAATACAGGCAAGAACCCCTTCTTTGACTGATCCATTTTGAACTTCTTCAATATCTTGTCAAGGTACGTACTCTGTGAAAGACCAATGAGGCGTCTCGATCTATCTCTATAGATCTTGATGCCTAATATATAAGCAGCTTCTCCAAGGTCCTTCATTGAAAAACACTTGTTCAAGTAGGCCATTATGCTTTCCAAGAATTCTATATCATTTCCCATCAATAGTATGTCATCCACATACAATATGAGAAATGCTACAGAGCTCCCACTCACTTTCTTGTAAATGCAGACTTCTCCATAAGTCTGTGTAAACCCAAACGCTTTGATCATCTCATCAAAACGAATGTTCCAACTCCGAGATGCTTGCACCAGCCCATAAATCAAGCATTGGAGCTTGCACACCTTGTCAGCATTCTTAGGATCGACAAAACCTTCCGGCTGCATCATATACAATTCTTCCTTAAGGAAACCATTAAGGAAAGCCGTTTTGACGTCCATTTGCCATATCTCATAATCATAGAATGCGGCAATTGCTAACATATTCGGACGGACTTCAGCTTCGCTACGGGTGAGAAAGTCTCATCGTAGTCAACCCCTTGAACTTGTCGATAACCCTTAGCGACAAGCCGAGCTTTATAGATGGTTACATTACCATCCGCGTCTGTCTTCTTCTTAAAGATCCATTTATTTTCTATGGCTCGCCGATCATCGGGCAAGTCAGTCAAAGTCCATACTTCGTTTTCATACATGGATCCTATCTCGGATTTCATGGCTTCCAGCATTTGTCGGAATCTGGGCCCGCCATCGCTTCTTCATAGTTCGAAGGTTCACCGTTGTCTAACAAACATGATTTCCAAGACAGGGTTGCCGTACCACTCTGGTGCGGAACGTGTCCTTGTGACCTACGAAGTTTAGTACAAACTTGATCTGAAGTTCATGATCATCATCATCAACTTCCTCTCTAGTTGGTGCAGGCCACCTCAGGAACATTTTCTTGCTGCGCCACTTACCGGTTCAAGAGGTAATACTCATCAAGTTCTACTTTCCTCCACTTATTTTTCGAGAGAAACTCTTTCTCTAGAAAGGATCCATTCTTGGCAACAAAGATATTGCCTTAGGATCTGAGGTAGAAGGTATACCCAATAGTTTCTTTAGGGTATCCTATGAAGACGCATTTTTCCGATTTGGGTTCGAGCTTTTCAGGTTGAAGTTTCTTGACATAAGCATCGCATCCCCAAACTTTCAGAAATGACAGCTTAGGTTTCTTACCAAACCACAATTCATACGGTTTCGTCTCAACGGATTTCGATGGAGCCCTATTTAAAGTGAATGCGGCAGTCTCTATAGCATAACCCCAAAATGATAGCGGTAGATCGGTAAGAGACATCATAGATCGCACCATATCCAATAGGGTGCGATTACGACGTTCGGACACACCATTACGCTGTGGTGTTCCAGGCGGCATGAGTTGTGAAACTATTCCACATTTCCTTAAGTGCATGCCAAATTCGTGACTCAAATATTCTCCCCCACGATCTGATCGTAAGAACTTGATTTTCCTGTCACATTGATTCTCAACCTCACTCTGAAATTCCTTGAACTTTTCAAAGGTCTCAGACTTGTGTTTCATTAAGTAGACATACCCATATCTACTCAAGTCATCAAGTGAGGGTGAGAACATAATGATAGCCACCGCGAGCCTCAACACTCATTGGACCGCACAC